>NC_089858.1:8500000-8803750 GCF_036373705.1 Amia ocellicauda | reverse complement strand
CTTGTCATTACCCTAAAAGGACGTCTCTGTAAGACCTTCCTCTTGCTCAAGATGTATGGCACCCTGTGGACTTGGGATCAATCGAGCCTAAGGGCTGCTCCTGGGAAGTATTAGGCGTTCCTTTTAACAATAGAGACAAGTTAAACACCTTTCAGAGGAGCCCCTGCTTACTTGCACAGCTGACTGCCGAATGCCCACAAGCCTAGTGCGCATCTATTCACCGCACTAATTAACCGTATTGATTGATAAAGCCGTTGATTGATGGGTTGTGTCAGTTGAGTGACTGCTTAATTGATTTCTACTGATGAAATTTATACAGAGCAGGCCTTTGATCACGTGAGAGGCTGGGGTCTCCATGCTGAGGAGCAAAAGTTGAAGCCTCGTGTCAGGTGAGAAATCAATGCCCTTGATCCCTGCCCTTGCTCACACCGCCTCCACGGCTCCTCTTTGGGTTTCCCTCAGCACATGCGTTCAAAGCAGGCCAATATTCAGCACTGCCACAGGTACTGGTCATATTTCATGCTGTTCAGGTTTTTTATTCTATGTAAACTGTAGCTAGGAAAATAAATGAAACCTACACAGGACTACAAGAGGGTTATATCCGAGAGCTCAAAATTCTTGGGATTATAGAATCTTTCTTGAAAGTCATCTGTCATCTGGTCATACTTCACCAGCTCTTAAGCAGGATCTAAACTCCCAAAACACCAACTGTGTCAGTGGAACTAGCACAAGGTCATTTTACTGATCTTCCTGGATGTGATGTAATCCAATCAAGGACAGATGATCCAAAACGGAAGCCGGGGGTTGCACCTGACTGCTCGACTCTGTATCTCCCTGCCCGCTCACAGGAACAGCTCTGTGTTGACATTATTCATTGGAGCAAGTAATGGTTCCTTTCTTTGATCATCACTCAGGCTCAGTGAACTCACGTCTTGTAAGTTGCTTACATTTTCCAGCTCTGCAAAATTGAAGTTATTTCTCTCCCAGCAGGAGAATGTGTTAACTATGCAGGCCAAAAGAAATTACATCCGCTCTCCTGCTCAAGGTGCTCTTCCTCCCTGCTGAGCTGTAAGGCTATCAGTTAGTCAGATTCAAGGTCAGTACTGTTTACTGAAGGAGAATAGGGCTATTAAAATCTTCAGAAAGCCCTGGACAAATACAAGTTCAGCAGGGGAGATCCTTCCTAAAATGAAAAAATGCACTCATCTGCTGGTAATTTAAAAGAACAGAAGTATCTTTAAAGTGGTTTAAGATCTGAGTTGGCTTTTGTAGGGCATGGTTTCTTTGGTCTATGTTTTTAAAAAGGCTCTATGTTTATAAAAAAGGCACATCATTCATAAATGTTTAAAATGTATAAAGGTATTAAGGACTTCTAACTGTAACATTGATGAAAAAATAAATCCCCTCAGGCACTTATGTTTTGTCTTTCAATGTTAAGCTGACGTGTTTTGTTTTGTTTTTTATAGAGGAATTTAACCAAGTTATGTTACTCTATATCTATCATTGGGTTGGTTAAACAAAGGTATCGTTCTGTAGTTATTTTAAGGAAATACAAGTATTCTGAGATATATGATAGTGAAGATGATTGTTTTGTAATGTAAGCTATGAACAACCACGAAAGCAATATTAGCTTTACTCAGCAGAAGACTGGAAATAGTTCAAAATGTGTTATAAAACTCAAGCTTAATCTATCAAAGATGGCTTAAGCTATCAAAGAAAGTGTTTTACCTCAAATGGAGCAGAAAACACAAAAGGTTTAATGGAAAAGCATCTCAACACTATCAAGCCAAGACAAGTCAAGCAATCAAAATACTCAACAATTAAGGCATTGCTTTTAACAATCTCTTTTAGATGCTGTTAATATAATGCAAACATTGAATTATCCATTGTTTTTCTAGAGACAGTCACAAAGACTTTTGCAATTTGTTTTTTTTTTTTTAACACTTATTTACTGAAACAAGACCTGTAGTTTGCTTGTTTGACGTGGCTTACACAAATCAAGATCACTCATGTCTAATTTAAGCCAAGTCACACATCAAGATTTTCTTTGGGCTTTCTTCACTGGTTCGACAACTTTGTTATGGTGGGATCTGGCAGCCTATACCCTTCTGCCTTGGAGGCCCAGTCATCGTTATACCTTTAATCCTTGAGAGAAGTCAAAGTATTCATGTTCTCTGCCATTGCTTCAATACGATCAGCTAGGCCTGGATGTTGATACAAAGGACATTTTGTTTTGTTTTTTCCAACAGGAAATAAGAGAATAGAAATGTATTTCATATACTGTCTTTCATCGCAAAGTAAGTATCTTAAAGCCTTCCACAGCTTAAAAATCCATCGTAGAGCAACTACATCTAAGATGAAATGGAAACAACTAAAAAATGCTACTATGTCACCACACACAATTGGTTTCTAGACAATAGGCACAGCTTCACAAAGAGAATGAGGCAAGATAACAGACTATCCAGCAAATTGAAAGTGACCTGTTGATCAACGACACTGGCCACATTTCCTAAGATTACTTGCAGCATATTTAACTGTGGCTTTATTTTGTATTTTTTTAACATTTCTTAGGAAATATATTTATGTATTTGTGTGTGGATCACTTTAAAAGGAAACAATTAGCTCCAAGACCAAGAATATTAAAAGGAATGCATAGAGCAGTTAAACATGTCATATTCCCACACTGCTCTGACATTACTCTTCAGATTTATATGCTGTACCCCGAGTCTGGCTGTCTGCCCTGCATCTTAGAAGCCAGTATTTTTTATTTGCATGTTGGCAGATTCATAAGGCAAAGCTCGACTTCAGAGTGAAAAAAAACAAGCATTAAAGTGAGATATGAAATTGGAGGGCCTTCCCCTTGCACACTTTGATCAAAGAAAACAAAAAGTCAATATGTATAACTTTATTTATACGTTTATATCACATAAAAAAGTTGCAACACGATTCATTTAAAAATGACTGAGTGGGCTTTCATTGGCTAAATATTTCTCATGACCATTTGGCTTACACAATCCCCTGTTAAATATATATTATTATTATTACTATAATTATTATTAAAAATATACAAAGAAGCATCATTGTAAACATTTCAGACTTACTAGATCATGAATACTAGAAGATAGCGAATAAGGCTTAAGAAACATTTTTGAAGTGTTAACCTAAGTGTTGCACTCCGGAAAAAACACTGCATCAGAGACTGAGATAACCTCCTTTTATCTATACCAGCATGACAGCAGACACACACTTTTAATTCAGTAATTCTTCTAAATTGAAACCAGGATGTACCAGGATGGTGTCCTGTTCACATAGAGAGAGAGAGAGAGAGAGAGAGAGAGAGAGAGAGAGAACAAAAAAAGAATCTCTGATGTATCGTCGAAAATTGAAAAAATCTGGGCTTTGATGTTCCCGAACTAAAAACATGTGGAAATGTTTAAATACAGGGTTCTCCGTTTCCAAATGGAAACAGGGCACCCCAAAAATACGTCATATCATTTAAATCGCTAAATGGTAAAGCCCCAAAACAATGCCACCTTACACTATGAAATGACAGCCACAAATCACAAATTGCTCCACAGCACTGTTAAATGCAACAGTGGGATGAAGCCTCAATTCTTGATTGAGCTCATGTGGGTGTTCAGGCAAAGCTTGGCTGGAAATTTGTATTCTTTCCAAAGACAGAGAGTGCATTTAAATCCAGTCTAACAAAACAATGCCTGTAGCACACATGCAAGCTATTAGAAAAGGTCAGTTTGCCTGTAACTGCATGATCCAACACTAATCCTCTGGTACACTAATCTACAACTATCAATTACTGATGTAAAATATATATAATCAGTCATGTCTTTTTGATTGCCAGGATAAACATATAGATAGATACATAAATACAGCGATATAGCCTATTTAGAGAATACTGTCAGCAACTGAAAATCTGTAAATGTTTAGATTAATATAAATCTCAAAACAAACACAAGGTCATATTTTACTTCATGTTAGATTTGGAGAGACTTCTCACATTATGCGTTTGTGAGAAAAATGATTCCTTGGTGAGTTTTGGAGTTTAAAATTGACCACCACTTAAAAAAACTCTAGACCTTAGACATTTTCTTTTTCTTTTTCTTTTTCTTTTTACGGTTTCCTCAATTTTGTCTTTGTTTTCTCAAGTCCATGTCCAATGGTCAAAAGATAAAATCAGGAATGTTTTTCTAAGACGGATGGGTTGTGTTTCTATAGACCTGAGTGACTGAATAAGCACCAGGCACAGGGGGGGTATTTTGCTATCAAAAGGCACAGTAGGGAACAGTAGTCAAGAAGCATTGAAGCTTTGCCATTGTCACAGCCACTGACTATCCCAAATAGCACCATATTATTGCATCTGCCAACACCCTAGCCAGGTGTCAGGGGGAATAGGGGCTGTTTTTGGTGGCATCATTAAGACTGACAAACATTTATTCCCATGCAGCTGAAGAAACCCTCCAGACTCCATAAAATTGTGCTCTTGTTGATGCCCAAGCTATAATAAAAACTTTATGTGACCTTAAAAGGATCTTTATAGACAATTTACCCATGTAAACACCTAAAACAACTCACATATATATTTTTTTCAAAGCCTGGTGGTTGCAAATTTTTTTTGGTTTGTGTTAAATTATATCACAAAGGGGTTAGCAGTTGACTATGGACTCCATATATAAACAAAGGAAAATCAAAATCACACTGTCTGACTGTGATATTACCAGTTATTTCTGGAAATATCATGTTAACTTATGATAGGTGGCACAAGCTTGTCTCACTAAGAGCAGTAAGAATGGGTAAGAAAGGTTTGGCCACCCTTATGACTAACTGTTGTGACAGGATAGTGATGTTATTTAAAATGGAGGTGGATTTTTTCTTTTACACCTGTCAAGTCGTATTGTGGAACAGAGCCACAGGAGCCAGTCAAATCATTCCCAGCTTTACAGTTTCAACAGAAAAACAGTGCCGCTATTCTTCAGCATCTCGGGGACTCGGAGAACATGCAGTGTGTGTGTCGGGTGGGTGCCTGGAAAAAATCAGCAGCTAATTACAGTGAGCCATTTCAAATGCGTAACGCCAAATGTCAAGAGTAAGGAAGAGAACAATACAAGAACGCAAGCCTCCTCCCTGTTTAGCATCTACTTGGAAGATGAATGACCTTCTAGAGGGCAGGAGCACAACCAACACTTCAGCCTATCAATATCTGGATGTGGCTCTGAGAGACAAAAATATCTCTTCTGATTACTAAAGTAAGTGAACCACATACACCAATGTCTACTGATTTACTTTTAATAATGTGTCTCTTTCTTGGCCAAATATGGGAATTGCCTCACATTTGCTTGACCTGCCATCACAAACAGTGTTTTTGGAAAGCCTGTCAATCACAGCAGTGGTTCGCCACTTGGATCGTTATTTCCCATACCAAAGGGAAGCTGGCACTGCCTTGCCTGCGCCGAGAGGAATAAATTAAAACCACAGAACAACCTTTGGACGATCTGAAATGTGTATTAATAAGGGTTATAGCAGTTCACTAGAGGAGGAAATGTCAATCCAATAAGCAATTCTAATTCCTGATAATAAATAGCATATGAAGCTCACTGCACCCAAAACATGTCTCCAAAGAACATCTGTCTTTCACACACACTCTTCAATGTTTAAAGGATTGTTACAAGACATTTTAAAGAAATTCCTGCTTAAGTCTTACAAATAAACTGTATTTGTTTTGTCGTCCTCTTGTGCTCACAAAGATTTTGTTTGTTTCACTACTTTATTTCATTTTAATGTATATATTTCCTTTTGTCAACTACATGTTTTATTTCGCATATACTTCCACACAACCCCAGCAATCAGACATATTTGCCTAAGGTATTCCTGTGCCAAGGTTTAATTACATGTTCTATCCCACAGCTACAAGAGACTTTCAAGCTCTAACAAAGATCAAAAAAGCCACAGGGTCACTGGAGACAAAAGCAAAGTTTACTGGTTGAGTTTCAGACTCAATCAGATGGTTATATCTTCTGTGCTGTGAAAGTGATTAAGGATCTAGTTGCAGTCATTTTATTTAAATATAAAGACAGCATTATTATTATCTTTCCCTTTGAGTCTTGGATGGGGGGCATATTTTTCATCACATGGTTTTCTGGCAACCTAAAACACAATTAATATAGCAAACATAACAATCTGGTTTATTTGAAGATCTTAGACAAAAATATTTACAGTAGCATTGACAAATAAAATAAGTTGCAGGTTCTATTCAAATAGATCATTCTTACAAACTGTTGGCTTTGTAACAAGTCTCAACACTATTTTACAACTTTAATTAGAAGGGATTTTACATGAACTTTTTAAAGTGCAATATTCCAAGACAGCCATAAAATAACCGTTGAGCTACAAAACGTTCTATTACTCAAATCGTTTGCTATTATTTAGACTCTTATAAACCTATTTTGTCTAAAATGTGTGGCCTAAACAATAAGGTAATATAATGATCACCACACATTTCTCTTCTCTTATCAAACTTTCCTCAAGATGACTGGCCCCATCAGCCAGGCTTTAATCTTATTGGGGCTAGGCGCCAAGTCCACCACAAAACAAGAGGCTGCCACCCTCGTTCCACTCAAATTAATCAATTCCGTGTCTCAGAGCAGGGGGCGAATTGACTGAATTATGAGTTTATAAAGGCCGGGATTAACATTCTAGACTTTTTTTTTTTTTTTTTTAAGCCAGCTTTGTTTCTTCACAAAATACTTAACTCAGAACTGTGGACAAAGAGTAATTAGTTAACAAACTGAACAACTGTCAAGTGTCAGTGGTTACGAATGCATAGAAATAAGAATGAACCGTTTCATTTAATCCCTCCAGGAAAGGGTAGGAGAATAAGGGCTGTGCAAGAATGTGTATAAAATGATGTACAATGTAGTATGCTCTTATGTACATTGATGTACATTGCTAATTTTAGTGACAAAAACACATTCATGGATTTTATATGTAAATAAGCATTCTTTAAGCAGAAAAAGTAAATCTTGACGTAAACAAAGTACAAAATGTTGATCTAAAACAGCCTTTCCCTCTATGATACCCCATTTGGCTATTGTCACATTTAGTAGAGGTAGAATTTTAAGTTATTATCTGTTGGAAAGGTAATTTCAAGCTACTCTGAATGGGTAATGTACCAAAACCCTGTTATTTTAACATATAGGCCCAGGCCCAACTGCCAAAAGCAAGTTCCAAATCCAACTGTTGATGATGGTTTTCCATTGTTGATTCAAGCTGAGCCTTAGCTTCGTAATGAGAAATCAAATAAAGGACAGAATTAATTGTAACATAATATCAGCTACAATATGGTATGCTTCAGACTGCTTTATTGCAGCCGATCAGCTTGCAATAGTTATATTCATTTTTCCAAATACACCTTAACAAAAAGAAGGTTTCTATTAAAAAGAATAACATACAAGCTGGATAATGTGCGGCCGACCCCTACTGTTAGCATAAAGAGGCTGGACATTAATCATGCTACATTTAACTCGCTGTCCCTTCAAAGAGTTCTGTAATTTCTGTGAACAAAAGACTGTGAAGTAAAAGCCTGACTCATTTAAAAAAAAAAAATCTCAGACAGACTTCCAAACAAAATTGTCTTGTTCCTGGAAACCACAGTGGACTAGTCTGCCTCCAAAAAAGGAGTGCCAGGTAGCCTGCCATTATGAGAGGGAATCGGGGAAAAAAATGGTAACACAAAAAGTCACCCTGGCAAATAACTGAAACATTCTGTTATTCTGGATAATTATCATTAACGGCTGCAATTAATCAAAATGTACTAGCATTATACACAGCCAGAATAAGCCTTCAGAAAGTATTGCTGCTGTGGAACTATGCAATGTGCAAGGAAAGAGTTACACAAACAAAAGATTCGGATCTTCAGAATGTTGCCAGCAGCACCAAGGGTCAAACTATAATCCAGTTTTCATTTCATTTCATGATCTGAATTGATCTGTATTTTGGTCTAGGCTTTAATATGAAGATCTTTTTGTAACCATCAACCAGAATAATCAGCTAACTTTCATCTTGTTTTTTTTGTAATAGCTAGCCATAGGGCATGATTAGAATGGTGACCTGGTTAGTTTTTCTAACTTTTACTTCAAGAGTTCTGATAGCAATTACGGTCCCATGCAATATCCAACAGTAAAGAGGTCTCCAATAATTATTTCGCTTAACTTGCTATAAAATCCCCACTTAAGTCTAGTGTGAACTCTAAAGCAGCAAAGCCTTGACAGCCAGACACCAACTGTGTTTACACTGGCTCCTCTGTGTGGATTACTACTCTCTTCCACTTTACTTATTTCAAGCTCCACCAAACTGTACCTAAAAATGGCAGTCGTTGTAGTTTGATGGCCAATGCTGTCAGAAATAGCCTTTCACTTAGGGATTGTGAGATGACAAATTGAATAGTTTTTTTTTCTTTTACTAAATAAATGGTTATATTAATTTAAGATTATTATTAGTTGTTTTGTTTAAATCTAAAGTGTGTTACTATCATTAATGTGATCAATATAAAATAGCAACAAACATTCCTCTAAGTAAAAAAAATTAAACTGACCTAGTGTGGTATGAATAAAGACCTAACCTATTCTGAATGGCTTTACATGCCATAGCAATAGCCAACAAAAACTTTCCAACCCTTTATTTGTCTTTGTGGTTATCCCAGACTATGGTATTTGATCTTCCAACTACAAGAGTAAGACATATATCCATTTTGCAGGGAACGTTCTACATCTTTTTCTTTCCACTGGTTCACTCATCTGGAGTATCAACTAACAACCCAACTTGTATTCATCGCCTCTCTCCTTTGAGATTTCAATCAGTCAAACAAAATACCATAAAAATGTTATCAGATGAAAACTTCCAGGCACACACAGACACAAGAAGCTCAAGAAAAAAAAGAGAAAAGAGAAAAAAAACACACATATATATCTTGTGCACTCCAATCTCTGTTTATCTGCTCAGCTCTGTGCTTATTATTTTAACAGGGGGGATACCATATGGTTTACTTCATTGTCTGTCGAATGAGCTTTAGCAGGCTTGTGCAGTGAGGACAGATAAATCATTGTCTACCACTGAAGACTAAAATGGAAAAACTGACTCAGGCATCTGGGGTGCCGTTTTTAATGCTAGGTTTACAGCAAGACTCCGGAGGCTACACTCGCTTAGCTAGATGGCTTTTTCTTCTCCAGTCTTGCTTCCTTTGGATCCTCCAGTGTCTTTCAGGGCTTCACTATCCATTCTACCAGGCATTTCTCAACATCATTTTGAGTTTACTTTTGATTTCTCTCTATGGCAAATTCCAGTAAGTTGTCTTTCAGCATAGAGATACGCCTTCATAATAAATAACCACCGAGTCCTCCAACAACTACTAGTCAGAAAGCACAAAGGTCACGTTCTATGGCAACAAAGGAGTAAAAAATAGTGTATTTCGATACATTACTCTGAACCTAATTCAATAAGGAGAATGGGAGGGTGAACCAATGTATCATTACTAAACCAACCCTAAAACAGTGGTTGTGTGCAATCAACCGAGTAATTCAGATTAGTCAGATACGATGGGGATGGAAGTGAGTGACTGGAAGAAACTCAAGGCCCTTGCTTTGACTGACAACTGGTCACATTCATTTGACAGCGATAATTGTTCTACACTTTCCTGGGCTGAATGATAAAGATGCTGAGCAAAAGACAATGAACAACATACTTTGGATTAGAAGATATTCATGCATGAGATGGTCAATAATGTATGGTGATCTCGATCATCTACAGCTGGCAATGCACTACTAGAAGATGGGACTATTAGGACAAAATCACATTGGAGATTAAAACAGCAAGTAGTAGGAACCTAAAAAAAAAGATAAATATAGCATTTTGCATCACCTATAGCTGCTAAAAGTATTAAAGTAACTTGCTCATGAATTGTCATTATCATCATGAAAAGGTATAAAACCACCACAGTCACTTTCACAATGTCAGGTTGTATCCATTCAGAGATGTGTTTTCAAGGTTGCCATCTACCTGATGACACCAACAGAAAAACACCAAATACAGATATAGCCATCTTTTGCAGTTAAGGTTTGGAGAAATATGCTTCTTAGGAAGCTTTCAAGTGACAGAGGAGTACTGTTTAGGATATGTAAATCCCATGAATAAGAACCTCACACTGGGGTACCACTCCAACATGTGTTGTGAAATATTCTTATTAATGTCTTTTGCATATATTGATATCCATCTCCCAACAAGTACAGTACACCCATACATTATTTGTTGTCCAGATTGTTCTGGCAGGGGATTATAAATCTTACTCATTGACATCTATGTCTTACCCAACCCAAGACAAACAAAATATATAAACATAACCACAAGGATTTCAAAGAAACTATATGATATTACATTTCTACACAGCTTGAAATGCTGCACAATCACATGCACCAAAGTAATGCACAACGTGAGTAGTGAGCAAAAGTACCATGCAAACTTAAACTGATATAATAATAACAGTAACAGTAATGAATAGGGATATCAGAAAAGCACAAAGTAGTATATATTACTATATTTTATTAGTAGTATATTTTGGAAGATTCTTCCAAACAAATGTAGTAGTCAGTGTATTCACTCAATCTTTTCCAACGGAACTGGATCTGCCCATTCTTCTTGTGTTCACTTCAGTAAAGCAATACAGTTGATAACACAATGCCAAAAACAACCAGATTCCTTTGTTTTTTGTGGAAAATATAAGTGGGCTTTAGAATGAATTGATACTACTTTGAGGAAAAATAATACACTGCTTAAAATCCCAGTAGAGGGATCAAAGTTGTTCATTGATTTTCTCAAGTCTTATTTTATTTTGGAGGAAAAAACTATCAACCCATTTTTAAAGCAAACCATTAACCTACAACCACCACAAAATGACCTTAGGTTGTTGTTGATGGAATGTATTCACTAATACACAAATAGGGTAAAATGAGACTGTGTGATAATTGACACCATATATTTTTCCGCAGACACATACTTTGTCATCTTTAGTTATGCACATTATATTAATAAGCTTGCTACATTTAATGTAGTATTACTGAGCAATGCATTTACAGAAGTGCATTAAGTCTCAGAAAAATGCAGAGTTTAAAAAAACCTAAAAAGTTTTTATTTGTTACGGGGCCTAAGGAAATACCATATTCTAAGTGTTGTAACCCTTACAGAAAGATATGAGGATTTGTCATGTTTTTTTCCCCTTGCTTTAAAGACATTTTTGTAGCCACTGAGGCAGCTGTACATCTAACTGTCTAAGAAAACACAAACACCCACACACACACAACTCACACAAAGAAAACAACCAAAAAAGCAACAAAACCTGGCATCGACAGAACAAGTTAGACTAATGAGCTTCACAGTTTATCTTGGGCATTACTGTTCAATACATTAAATGCCACTTTTATCACGTTGCAGTGGCAAAGGAATGTGAATGTTCCATCAACTAAACTTCTCCAGTTCTTCTGTTATTCACACAAAAGCAATATAATCATTCCAGTGCCTTGGTTGTCCTTTTCAGACCTCCATATAGTTAGTGATAGGGGACTTACTTTGAGAGGCTTTTCATTTCAATTCAGTTTAATTCAAAGGGTGTCTCCTTAACAGCATTTCTCACCATGCTAGCTAATGCACTTGAAAAAGAAAATAATGGAGACACAATTTGCAATTGTTTAAAGAATAGTCAACATAAACTGGCTAGTGTCAAATCTATGAAAGACCCGATGTAAGAAATGTTTATACAGAGCTGGCGATTTATTAAGGCTCCCAAATGCCAAATTTTTTTCCTTGCAATAGGATTTCTTTTTTACGGATCATTAGAAGACAGGCCCCATTTACCAAATGCTTTCCTCCAGTTTCAGATTTTGCAAAATTTTTCCAAAACAAAATACATGAAACAAACAGCACAGAGCAAGAAACTGGATATGCACAGAGTCAGTTGTGGTCTACAAAATAAACTACACATAATGTATTCCAAGAACATGCTCTAAGGGTACTTATAGCAAACTGGAACACAATTCTGCAGTAGTAATGTACATTTTAGGATGGAATATCACTGTTGTGCTACAAACAAATGTAATGTAGTGCTTACTCCATTGTAGATCAATAATGGCAGTGTTAAATGTATTTAGTTATATGAAAAAAATTGAAAATAAAGTGAATTACAAAACCCCATGTGCCAAAATGCTTGTTTTAAAATGTTAAAGACTTGATGAGTATCAGAAAGGTTATATTACATTATCTTCTGAAATGTTAGATAAATATTACTGAAATAAATTGCTTTTGTATTGTTGGAAGATAAACAGACCAAAATTGTAGAGATTTTGGCCACAAATCTTGATTCCCAATCTCTCCGGGAGATCCCTTTCAAATATGTTGAATCTTTCCGCATATCTCTATGGCAACGACTTCCTGTCCTACTTTCATGAGCTGCTGGTGTCCTGCTGGGTAGCAGCTTTTCTGGTTGTACAGTAAACTGATGACTAAAGTGAAAGCGCTGTTTCGGGCTAGCCCTATATAATGATCACCTGCTAAGTGATTATCGTTCTGGCCTTCAATTACAAGTTACTTTCAGTATTTTCTTTAAGCTCAATGTCAAGAGCAGTTCTACAAGACTGATGTTAATGAGTGATGACTGTAGCATTGGTACTATATATTATGAAGTAAAATCTAACCTATTTTGTGATGTTATGCTGCCTTTCTTGATGCCAGCAATTAATCACTTACAATTATTTTCAAATTAGATAAATAACATCTGCAGCAACATATCAAGGATATTTGGGAGCTATATTACAACACAGAATTTCCCTGCAGAAATTGTAATATATATATATATATATATATATATATATATATATATATATATATATATATATATATTCCTTTGTGGCTTAGAGCTATACATTAAAATATACATGCATTGGTTACTCTTTCCTGTTCTAAATCCCTGAACATGGTACAAAACCACTGAATTGTAAGCAAATTTGTGGTTTGTTTAACAAATGATTACATGTCAGAAATTACAGAGTGGGTTAACAAGGAGAGAAAATTATATATACAGTATTTAAAAAAGGAAACTAAAAAACAACTAAACACTCTCAAAAACAACCAACGAATTATGGTTATTGAGAAAATGCAGAAAATTGAGAGAGAGAAAAGGCCTAAAGTGCAATATGCATCATCATCATCATGTGAAAATACAATTCAAAAAGCAAAGTGAAGGTGCAGTTAAAAAAAAGACTGAAAAAAAAGGTTTTTACTCTCTAGAACAGTAAACACAGCAATGATGTGAAACCATGATTAAAACAAAAATCTACAGTGAAGTTGTCTATTCTGCAATTTGGCTCTTCGCTGTGTAATATCTAATTGCACTGCCTCCTCAAAGCCAAAGTCTCATTTTACTGTCTTTTCATGTCTGTCAGCCTCTTGCTTTTGTTCGTCCCAGGGCACGCTCGATTCCCACACAATAGACAGCTTCAGTCTGCCTGCAGGCGAGCAATTTTTTCTTATACTGTCAGATAACATCTATTTTTTTTTTCCTTTTCTGCTGCTCTGCTTTTTCATCTCTTCACCATAAAAAATAAAGTCACAGTCGTGTTTTCTACCACTATTTACCCAATTCTTACCAGATAAAATGCCACTTTCCTCTTGTCCCATGCAGCTGTAAAAGTGCCTGCTGGGCTCCTGAACTGAGATAACATGAAGCTGTTTCACTAAGCTGTAGGCTTGCAGACAAGACTAACCTCATGCTCACACAAGGCTAAACTTAAAATAAGGATTATGTATAGATATATACATAAATATTTGTGTATATGCAATAGAAATGTGGTTGCTAGATGAAAAACAGGTCCTACAATAGCATCCTTAATTTCCTAAGAATTGTTGGGCCTAAGAATTGAAGTTGCAGTGGATGAGTAACTCCACATCAAACTAACATGCACTAAGAAGTGCTTGGATGCTTTGTCCTCGTCAATAGCAGGCAGTATAGCAAAGGCTAAGATGTAACAGCTATAGTTCTACTGAAAATTTTATATTTATTTATTTATTGTCCTTCTGGGATACAGAACCATCTTCTTAAGTATATATTAGTCATCTATTTTCCAAAAGAAATACTCAGCTTTTACCTTGAATTCAATAGGTCCTAAAGTGTCTCTCAGGGCCAGGACCTGACTGAAGCCATAGCTTGTTTACACAGAGTACAGACATCCATTGACTGGCAGGCTTAGTGGTAGTATTACACAGAGAAGCCCAATAGCCCTGAAATAAGTGATCCCGAGATTCAGAGGTGCCCACTCTGTAAAAGTCAGTGCCTGCCAGTGGATATCTTGGGAATGCATTAGGCGCAGGGAGGACAGCATTTCAGGCCTGACTTCTGGAGTTGGGGGGGGGGGGGCAGTAAACCATGACTACTCTTAAAGCTTTGACACAGAATACATTTAATACATTGGATTACACCGTGTAGGAAGCACTTTTTAATACTGATCTAAAGGTGCAGATTTTGTAAAAGAGACAAAAGCCTTATTGATCCAGGTTTAAGTGAGTTTCCTTGTGATGTGCACAACAGTGTCCAGAGGTTGCGTCAAGGATTGACGCGGTCTGACTGAGATACCGCAGATACCACAGAGCACAGCTTTATCACTAGTTTATCTACCACTGGTTATTCGGCCAGGATTGCCATACATATAGATTTGTTGCACACAGTTTGGATTTCAAGGTTGAATAAAGGTTGATAATACAATAATATTTTCTATTTGATTCTGCTAATGAAAGGATACATTTCTGTAAAGAAAGAAAATGTATGCAACTTGGCAAAATCAAAAAGAAGCTGAATTCAGTCACAATAAGTTACAACCATTATAACCAGCAGTTGTTAGTCATATTATTATGCTTAACAGTCCACTGAGTTCATGCATACAAATTACAGCTGAGTTGCCAAACAAGAACACTCATAAAACGTGTTATACAATTAATGGTTATACAAAAAACTTGAACATAGTGTAGTGAAAAATCAGATGCTCTATCTGGAAAATAACTAAATAAAAAGTCATATTTGTGTTCATGTCACTACATCACAATACATTAAAAAGTGCCTTATGTTTATGATATAACTGCATTTAGTATAATAAGCAACATTTGCTAAGCATGATTTGAGAGAAACAATAGTCTTTATTATAAAGCCTGTGTTCCTGTTAGAAACCCCCCAAATGGCTGTAAGGTACTTGTGACAGAGGACTTGTAAGAAAGGCAGACAGATATTTATTTAGAGCCCCTGTGCTACCATACTGACTTGTTTGTGATTAAACTTCAGACATTGCCTGAATCCCTGCACCTAAGTGGTAGATTCTGTAGGAAAGCAATGATGTAAGACTTGTAGACAACATTTGTTCTGAATTCAACTAAGACCTGGGAGCCATATCTATGTTTTGCCAAGACATCAGCAACAAATAGCATATATGTCTGCAGCAGAGGTGCTTAACTACAGACCTTGTGAAAGATGGTCAAACTAATCATTTAAAGAAAGCAAAATGCATAACGGTGGGACACCCAATCTACAGTGAACATCTGTCAAAGGATTTCAATGAGTGATAGACTAAAAGTGTGGATGTGGATATCAGATATTATTGCTGACATGTTCTCAGCTTAAATAATAAATACTGGTAAAGAAGAGTCTCAGCTTAGTAAGACAATTTGCACAATCATATCACTATGTGTTTCAGAGAAAATGCTTTTCTTTCTTCCAAGTTTCCATCCTGAAGAGAACACAACACACTGTTTATTTACGGAAGCTTCTTCTGTCAAATCATTCATAGATTTCCAGTGATAGAGATATAAAATTACATGACATTCCAGCATTCAGCCATGAATTCCATTCAGTCGTGCCTGACGGAGCTACGCCAAATTTCCATTGGTGCCAATTTGGTTCATATATCTCAGTTGCTGTTTTTTTTTAAATTCCTATCAGTTCCAAGAGTTAGAACCTGTTAACACAGATATCTCATGTTTCACCCTCCTTAAATAGCCAGCTCCTCCACTCTAAATCACAATGTGTAAAGGACACCCACCCAGTTAAACTCCGTGCACTGCACACGCTTTCTGAACTTCAAAACTTTTGATATTTCCTTTACCATGAAAAACAGATATGTAGATAAGTTTTTACATGGGCCTTATCTACCATATCTACTCGTGCAGTGTGCTTTTTAATCAGAGCTTCAGTGATATCCAGGTTTATGATACTCCTATAGACAAAGGATTCTTGTTTATTTAAAAACTCATGCAAAAAAAAAAAGAAATCACCATTTGGGTTTGGGGGGGGGTTCAAGGAACCTAATGTATACTTTCTAGTTTGTATTAGTATTCTGAGCAGTTGAAGACTTTATTGAATTTGCCCCAATGAATGCCTGAACACTATTGAACTCATGGGAACAAAAGGTACTGAAATTCAGACTAATTCAAAGCCTGGCATGTGGCATGGAAAGGGGTCGTTTATGTTCTTTCTTCCCTCTTTACCTAACCTTGTTATATCTTGAACTTCCGTCAAGGCCCACAGTCTCCCAGTCAACTTGGAGTGGATGTGTTGGAATTCCCATCAGCCCCGTGTCACTCTTCTCTTAACCTTGTCTAACAGGAGTCTTTTCATAGATCAGATACACTGCATCATGGCAGTGAAGGTCCACTGCAGCATTATGTTGAGATTCTTAATAGGAGCTCTGTATGCTTTTTTATTGTCTCAGGAAACACACAAAGGGTCCCTTCACTGCAATAAGAGAATATTTCAGAGCTTGGATATTTTTTCTCATTTAAAGAAATGGGGGAAAATGAAAGATGGGTAGAGTGATGAAGGCCTGACACTTATGTACTGTATGGGCACAGTGCCCACTAGTATGGTAGGTTTTATAATAAATTGATTAATCAGCTTAAACAGTTAATGCCATGCAGGCTGGTTGTTATTCATCCCAATATGGTCCATGCAGATTTTTTTAGTTGTTGTTGAACTTGATAAGGAAATACAGTCTTTCATTTCTTATCAAATTTCTTCTGTGGATTTAGGAATGTGGAATAAGGAATTTGTCCTTGCCGGCTCCAAGTTCTTAGTCAAACCTCTGCATACTCGGCTCAGCGTTTAAAATATAAGTCACAATGACATCATTCCATGCCAATAATCATCGATGCTATTGACATAACTGTTCACTAGTACTTATGTTGTTTCCTGGTTTGTTTGTTCTTGTTTTGCAGTGCAGCACTGCCAGAAATAACCCTTTGAATCCTTGCTTGTCATAGTATCCCGTATATATTTTATTATTATGAATAATCTAATTATTATTGAATCTTAACATGTCTTTAAGTGCTAGTCTAACCCTTATTAGAATGGAAGCTTCAAAAAGCAAACTATGTAAATTACATTTTTTCAAGCAAATATAAAAAAAAACTGCATAAAAATGAATGCATTTTCTGCATGCACACACACACACACACAGAGATAATAACCAACCTAAGCTGACAAACTAAATATAGCCATTATATTCATGATGTTTAACCAAATACTGTAGTATGTACTACTATCTTCAGCATTTAACACATAGTAATCTTAGATTTGTAATTATTTATTTATGTATTGTACAAGACCCAACAGCACTTGATTTAATTCCATCTGATGACCTCTAATATGTCTATAAATGCCTAGTTGTCTATCATTCACACTTATAACTCTCTCCAAACTCAAAATGTGTAGGCTTTTATGACATGCATAGTCCACTCAAATCATCTGCAATACAATGCCAATGATTCCAGGAGGTATCTGGAAATCCTTCCAATGTAAGTTGATTTCTTTTTTTTTTTTAAGTGAAACTGTCTTTGCTCTAGTAGTCCCCTCTCTAACTAAAGAGGAATAAAAGACATCTTGAACATATTTATTTCTGATACACAGAGTATAATGGCACATATCTGCTCCAGATGTGTGCATAAGGACAAAGAGCACTTTACATCTACCAAGAACTCTCCACATTTTATCATTTTTCCATTTTGCTTACTGAATGAAAAATGACTATCATTTGACACCTCATATACACTCACCTAAAGGATTATTAGGAACACCATACTAATACTGTGTTTGACCCCCTTTCGCCTTCAGAACTGCCTTAATTCTACGTGGCATTGATTCAACAAGGTGCTGAAAGCATTCTTTAGAAATGTTGGCCCATATTGATAGGACAGCATCTTGCAGTTGATGGAGATTTGTGGGATGCACATCCAGGGCACGAAGCTCCCGTTCCACCACATCCCAAAGATGCTCTATTGGGTTGAGATCTGGTGACTGTGGGGGCCAGTTTAGTACAGTGAACTCATTGTCATGTTCAAGAAACCAATTTGAAATGATTCGATCTTTGTGACATGGTGCATTATCCTGCTGGAAGTAGCCATCAGAGGATGGGTACATGGTGGTCATAAAGGGATGGACATGGTCAGAAACAATGCTCAGGTAGGCCGTGGCATTTAAACGATGCCCAATTGGCACTAAGGGGCCTAAAGTGTGCCAAGAAAACATCCCCCACACCATTACACCACCACCACCAGCCTGCACAGTGGTAACAAGGCATGATGGATCCATGTTCTCATTCTGTTTACGCCAAATTCTGACTCTACCATCTGAATGTGTCCACAGAAATCGAGACTCATCAGACCAGGCAACATTTTTCCAGTCTTCAACTGTCCAATTTTGGTGAGCTTGTGCAAATTGTAGCCTCTTTTTCCTATTTGTAGTGGAGGTGAGTGGTACCCGGTGGGGTCTTCTGCTGTTGTAGCCCATCCGCCTCAAGGTTGTACGTGTTGTGGCTTCACAAATGCTTTGCTGCATACGTCGGTTGTAACGAGTGGTTATTTCAGTCAAAGTTGCTCTTCTATCAGCTTGAATCAGTCGGCCCATTCTCCTCTGACCTCTAGCATCAACAAGGCATTTTCGCCCACAGGACTGCCGCATACTGGATGTTTTTCCCTTTTCACACCATTCTTTGTAAACCCTAGAAATGGTTGTGCGTGAAAATCCCAGTAACTGAGCAGATTGTGAAATACTCAGACTGGCCCGTCTGGCACCAACAACCATGCCACGCTCAAAATTGCTTAAATCACCTTTCTTTCCCATTCAGACATTCAGTTTGGAGTTCAGGAGATTGTCTTGACCAGGACCACACCCCTAAATGCATTGAAGCAACTGCCATGTGATTGGTTGGTTAGATAATTGCATTAATGAGAAATTGAACAGGTGTTCCTAATAATCCTTTAGGTGAGTGTAAAGTCACAATGATTAAAAATAATAATATGACTGAATGGATCCAAACTTTAATTACTTTTGAGTTTACAATAATGTCTCTTTAAGGTGTGATGCAGGTGTAGCTTTGATGCTGTCCACAAATCTCTCATTTACAAGGTATTCAAAGAATAAAATAGTTTGACATTGACTATACTGTTCCAGACCTTTATTAACTTTCTACTCTACATTTTAGATCAGCTTAGTCCATTTAAAAACTTTATTTAAATTATTAATAACAGACTGTGGAAAAGTAAAAACATTCTTTGAAATGTGAAAATAACTGAGTTGTCTACCAGTGGGACAACCAAAGCCAATCAACTGAACCTATGATGCAGGTCATCACTTACAGAAATATATAATATTTCACTCTTTCTGAGGTGCTTATGTATTGTTTCTATACAAAGATTATGAATAGCCTGAGATTAGCATTTGTTACTAATTTATCTTTGACATTGTAACAAATGTAACTACAGGGTAATTCAGGATCAACTGTATTCGTTGCAGTTTTAATCAAGTTGCATTAAAACAAATATATTCCATAGTCTCTGCTCTCAAAAATAAAATAAAATAAAATAAGTAATAAAAAGGTACTCTCTCCTTTTTCAGGAAGGGCAAAAGGTGAACCATGGCTTTGAAATAACAAGAATATCTGGCCAAAAGTTGTTTTTATTTCTTTTTTAAGAAGTGGGTCCCTGTGTAAGAGCTCCAACTTAAATGTTTCCCAATAAACATAGCATACCCTTGTGGCAGTTCAAATTAAAGGGGCTTCCCTAGACCTTTTTCAAATGAAGAAATCACCTTCTTAAAACAAACCACCTCAATTTTTAGTCAAACAAGCCAAACAAGTCATGGCAAGACACACTGTAGTGCTTTACTACACTATTGAACACTATTGAAAGAACCCATGGTTGTGTTTTTAGCTAAAGTGAGAGGTTCCCATGGAGGTTAACTTGGAGGTATGAAGGGAAAAGTATATTTTTGAAACAGGGAAGCATGGAGGAAGAACAGACCAATTAAGTAATTACGGCAATACACTTAAACCAGAAAATAGGTAGAAAAAGAAGTTTGCAATAAACTGTAGTTTCCCTTTAAGTGTCAAGGGAAAGGTTGACCTACAAAGCAGGTGTCCAGTCAAAGGAGCCCCATCATTAAGGCGCATTTTACAAAAGCAAAAGTGTGCTCTTTATTTGGTAACATAGCATTTGCATTTGTTCCTCCCTTTAATTATTGCAGATATATAATGAAAGGATCATCTACAGGGATGCCGGCCCAATGCGACAAGGCATTCATTTGGGAAAACTAAGGTTGGGCTTCAAAAGCAAATAAGAAAAGTATAGTCTTTTCCAGTTTAAAAACCCCAGGGGTTATATGCCACAGTTTTAAGAATGCTTGGCGCGTGGAATTACAACCAACCAAAAGCCAGCACCATTTGTGCCTCTTATATTGTTCACAGGGCTGTTGTTTTTATGGTTCTGGGACTTTCATGTGTTTCATAGTTTGTTTTTTATGAGGGTAATATCAGTCCAACTTGTCAATTAAAGTTTAAAAAACAACTGCATGTTAACTGGAGGGAAAAGCTGGCATCAACTATAATCTTTGATTATATATATATATTTTTTTTTTTATTATTATTATTATTTTTTTTATTTTTTTTTAAACAATACTCAAAATGATGATGTAATCTGGATAAAGACACATTTTTCATTGTGTGCTGCTGGTTTTCATGTCCACCATTGTTTTGGCTTTTCCTGAAATGTTGACCAGATTTCTAAAGGTGCATGTGGTTTGTGTGCTGCAGAAAAGTGTGAAGGATATAGAGTCATTTTTAATTGTGCAATATTAAGAGGGAGGATACTACAGTGGGATAGAAGTGATGAAATGAGAAAAATCATCATGCATTCAAAGACTCCCTTTATTAGTATGCATTTGTAAAATGTGTTTCCCTTGATGGACACACACCAGCAGCATGTCCTAAGGAGTTTCCTTTACAACACCATTTGAAAGCTCAGAGCTCATAAAAAGTTGCCAATCAACCAGCAGGAAAGCTAGAAAAAAATGCACCAATAAGTTTCTAATGGTGAGTAATATAATGTATTTTTCTATTTATTTTTTTTATTACATTTTGTTTTCAGCTTTTTTGTTTAAACAGCTTGGCCATGTCTGTCAGATTAATGTGTAATCACATAGCCATGGAGAATGTTACCACTTAAAACACCACACTACTTTGAAATGAGCCATTACACCAAGCATGGGTCCACATTGGCATTCAAGATATCACATCATATTTCTGCAGTGGGGGTGTTAGCCAAATTAAAAATTCTGGCCTGCCAAAATCTCTCAACATAATTAGTGTAAAAGTATATCTCCTGCCCCACCCCAGCTTTCATGTTGTTTCTGTGGGCAATGTCTGTGTTAGTTAAAAAAAAATATCTCCTACTCCAGAAGTAATTCCCTCAGGGCTTTATTATGATACTATATGTGACTAAATTCTAGGAAAAACCATCTACTCAATTTGCTTTTAAAAGCAAAACTGCAATTTATTTATTTATTTATTTAGGTCAGTAACATTAGGTCAAATCAACATAACAGAAAGACATCACTCATGTCAGGAGGTTTTGTATCTTCAAAGATTGCCATTACTTTGAGTCCAGTGGTCTTTTTTTATTAAATTATAAAGCCATAAAGCCTATAACAGTCTCTCTCTGTTTTGTATTTTTCAAGTGTCAAGCCAGTACAAAGTCTTGATCCAGCAACCTACTTATAGAAGAAGTGTGAAGTTAAAGATATTTTACCAAATTACTCTGTCACAAAAAACTCCAATTGGCAATGCTGAACAATATTTGATATCTGAACTACATATTCAGGATGTTTGGATAGGTTGTACTACGTGCCACTTTTAGTGACAAGGCTTCCACATAGCTGTCAAAGACTTCGCTTTGAGGTTCTCTTTATTTGGTTATGGGATCAAACCCAGCTGAGACATCAGCAGGAATCAATAGACCACCAAAAAACTAAAGCACACACCTAATTAAGCTAAGCTTCCTCTCACAATCCAGGTGAAAGTGATTCTGCTTGATCATTGTCTAATGCTCTTGTTTCATTTTCAAAACAAAACAAAAAAAACATGAGAGAAACTAGCCAAGTGTGGCCCATTCCATTGCAACTGTAGGATATTTCAGCTTACCAGGAGAAAAAACTATGAATACATGTAAAACTGCTGCACTCCTTCTGGTGGGTTACAATTCACGAACATTTGATTTGGTCACAGAAAGTGTGAAGGTTCTTAAAAGAGTCACATATTTAAAATCCCATTGCAGTCATCTGAAGCATCATGTGAGCTTAGGTTAAAAATAGCTAGGAAAGCCCTCTAAATTCTACACAAGCTATTTTTTGAAGGCACATGGGCATTTTAAGCCATGGCACAGGGAGGAGAAGTACTTAAGGAAGCCTTGGTTCTTCTGGCTGCAGATATCCAAGGATTGTCTTGCTTCTATATTTGCTTTTCCACATTCACCGATTTACTGTCCAATATTTATTCATAACAATCCAAAGAATATCTCATGTCTGGGGCCCAGTCCAATAATAACCTGCACTGTCTGTCTTCTCCATTTCATCCTGTTCCTTCCCCTCCAGAATGCATAAAAACTAGATATAAAACAGTCATGACCAGAGTGTGTGTCCTGTACCTGCAAGATACTTCTTCTGGAAAAAAGCCAATGACTTGGCATACATCAGGGTTGGGACACTGTGGTGAAGAGTTCCAAGTCTAGTCACCAGTGACATTTTTTTTTTTTTCCCCAGACTGAGATATACTGTCCAGATTCCTGTAACATACTGACATATTCCAATTGTTTCAATTTTTCCTTTGAATCTGAAAAAGTACATTTAAATCATTACTTGCTTTACTACATGAAGCCAGTCGGTTTCTGTAGGGATTATTATCTACACATACTGTTCAAACAATCACTTAAGGATGTTGGAATAGTCAACTCATACTAAGGTACATGATGACATCACCATGCAAGGAGCCAACACAAACAGTCATGTCTCAGTGGGTTCTGCAGTGAAAAAAAACGTCTGTCATTGCAATAGTGCAAAGAAAGTGCTATCCATCAACCCTCAAGGAAATGCCTAAATTGGAACCAGATGGAAAAGGTGTTAGGACTTGCAGTTAAAAAATAACCATCATCAATTGGATCATTTTTTAAATTTAGTTCTTGGTTAACTTAACATTTATTCAACTTCTTCAAAATGTGTGGCTGAAAGATCTTGTACACTTGATTTAATTTAGATGTCCTTGTGAAATGCAAGCCTAAACGGAAACACTGAAATAATGTAGGAAACAATTAGTCTTCAAATGTTTTTTGATGCCACGCAATACATTGGGATAATTGCAGTACTTGATTTTATTTAAAAAGGGGAATGAGACTGTACAGATTTTCCAAAAGGGGTGGTTTTCATTCCTTTACATATTACAGCAGGCAGAGACACATGAAACTGATTAGCCATTTAAGGAACTCTAGTCAGTTCCACCCTTAAACCTTCTCTCCCCCTGTCTCCCTCTCCCTCACTCCTTCTCTCCAGCATTATATTCTCTGGAATGTATCCTCAAGGAACCTTTCCATGCTTTACTCATCATATTTTCAACATAATATCTAGTTTCCATCTTCGTTTTATCTAGAAATCCAAGACTGATTTAAAAAAAAAAGGCTTGTGCCACCCCACTTAAGTTGACCATTCTGTTCTTTATCATCAAAAGCATTTTTGCTAGGAAAGTGTTAAAAGCCATTCTGTGCAGTTAAAGTGACTGACCTATTAAACAGACATGCAGTCAACTCCACCCTGCTGCCTTCAGCTGTGCTGTTCATAATCATACCGGGCTTTGACCAGGCAATGTTACCCATCTAAGTCTTGGCAAAATGTTTGCAGTTACTGTGAATGCCAGTACGAAACTTCAGAGGACGTTTTGCTCGCTTTAGTCAAAGAATCCTCACTTAAAGCCAATTTAAACTTCAATTAATTAAAACATGCATATACACATTGAAATAATAATTTCTGTCTGGTTACCTTTTTCAATAAAGTTTTCAACAAGCAATTTGATCTTTCAAATGTCTCTCAAATAATTTAAAAAGACACCCTGCACCGTTATAACAAAGTTCACACCCGTCTCTAATTCACTGCACACTCTTCTTTCTGGAAACCAGGTATGTAAACCCCCCATGGCAGTCTGGATTTTTCCCTGTCTAGATTCTGATCCAGTGGGGTCCCATAAGAGCTGTATTTAGAAGTTTTTTATTTTTGCATTTTACAAAAAGTACAAAAAACAGAAGACACTCCTTAAAGACAGTACAACTTACAGTTTTCATTGAGTTGCCACCAATATACCATAACATAGGTGCTGTATAATTGTAAGTAAAAAAAATTAATAATAATAAGATACTGAAGAGGTAGTAATGTGACAAGTTTCTGAACACTGTCCCTTAGATTTTAAAATTAACACATTTCATGTATAATTGTGATCTATTTATAACTGAATAAATGTTTTAGAACATCATATTAAATTAAACTTAATTTACTGTTATTTTACAAATACTGATTAAGAACTATTTATGTCTTGGTTTGTTTGCTTCTTTATTAAATATGGGAAATGAAGCTAAACGTTTGGACTGCCTTTATGAACTGGTCCCACTATACCATAGTCCAAGCAGAAGAAAAATTAAAGCACTTGCGCCAAAAGTATGTGCGTTTAATTCGTATTCTTAAAACATGGGAATTAAACTAATAGACTATTAATGTCTAGATGTATTTCTTCAACAAAGCTCAGTACAGTTTGTACAATAGGTGGCGCAGGTTTCCAGGTTCAATAGTGGAGAGCAAAAGAAAAGAAAAGCTGGTGGGCAGCAACATTCCTTTGAAGTTTAGCAACAAAACTGGAAGCTGCACATCTTGCAAACACTTCTTTCAGCTGCCTGCACCAGCAAAAAATGACATTTCAGTGCACGATCTAAAACCATCACCTATATTTATGCTCGGGGAAAGTGCAGGCATTCCTACTGGGGAAGAAAATAGTTCAAATGAACGTTGTGAAAACGTTGTTTAAAGCCCATAGAGGGCCCCCAATCATACCTACTCAGGAAAATAAAGCTTGGAATGCATTAGACAAAACTAAACAAACGTTTTGTAAACTAGAACAATCCAGACCCCATTTTCTGTAGCAAAGAAACGGCCTGTCGCTTAGTGCATGCAACATAGTACCTAGAATAGGATTTGGACACATGAACTTTAGTTACAACAAACCATTGATCAGTGAAGTCTGCAGAGTGAAAGAATAGTTATAACGTGGTGCCACTTACCTGAATTGGCTTGCGAAGTTACAAACAGAAGAACTATGGCTAAAGTAAGGTGCAAGTCACTTATCCAACGTTTTATTTTCCATCTTATATGGGTATCCATGACCACCATCTACGTCCACAAAAAAAATGTGGATCGATTAATTTTGGATTAGAAAAACAAAGTACTTGTGATAACTGCTGTTCAGGAGAGTAATCGTAGCCAAGATCCCAGACAAAGAAAAAAAGAAAGTTACTTTCATACAGCCATAAGTTTCTGCAAGGCTGGCTTCCACCAGGGGTTAGTTCATGGATGGGGCGCCCTGCCTCTCTCTCTCTCTCTCTCTCTCTCTCTCTCTCTCCCTCTCCGGTCTTCTGATCTGCTCGACTCTGAGGCTATGATCAGAAGTGATGCCCCCTCTCTGACTCGGCGCTGAAGGATCTTGGAAATAAAGGGAAAAAAAAGTTTTCCGGAGACTGTCATTCACAACATGCTCCAGAAAGACCAGCAAATCAGAATTCCCAAGAAGGAAATCCGCCTTCTTCATTGGATGGAGCAGGGGGAAAAAAAGTTTGGAGAAAGTTTCACCCCCTACATCCCAAGATAGAATATTTTTTTGTATTAGATAGACACCGACTGCTTTCGCGTCCCTGCCCTCCAACCAAATTCATTCTCCCCAAAAGAGGCGTTTGCAGCGGGAAACGCAAACTTTATCAACGTTTAATCGGGTTAAGTGTGTTGTAAGCGTTTGTAAAGGTTTACAGCTTTGTCATGTTACATTCCAGAAAACAAACAAACAGGAAAGCAGAACCAGCACTGCAGTACTGGATTCAAACTATGAGTTTGTACTCTACTACTCCATAACACAGTTGTGCACAAAGCATCGCATTTGCGTTCAATCACATAGCAAAACTGATCCATCACGATTTGGTTTTGCGTTACAATTAGTAATCATAGAATGTTAGATTAATAGTTTAATTATAGATGCATTGAACTGATGGCACGACAGTTATTAAAGTATTATGTTAAAATAGTATACATTAAATATTGAAATCAGCTGCAGTTTTTAATCATCTGAGTATATAAGAAACCCATCATAAAAGTAATGTGTGTGTTTATATTTATATTATCCATATGGTAACCTTAGATCAATAATGTATGTATAATTGTTCTTTTCGAGGGCAAACTAAATTAATTGAAAGATATGTACTTTTCTAGTAAAAGTGCAAGGAAAAAGCAGTGACACTTGTGACAACTGGAACACATTGGGTAGAGCAGGTGTTGATCTTTTGACATTTCCAAGGATGTTCTTATTTAGAACATGGTTACCTAAAGTTATATTTGGAGCTCTTCTTTCAGTGCATTTTACTATGCTTTCACACTTTAAACGCCCTTTCCTATGTTGCATAGGAAACACAGCCTTATCACTCAATATATAACACTAGATATGAGCTGTGTACATGGATAAACCTGTGTCCAATTGATTATTGTTTTGATTTATTATTATTATTAAAACAACTCATGTATGTTACTTTCATTATTATTATATTATTATTATGAGTATCTATGTTATCTGAATAAGTTGTCACTCATAATAACATTATTTAGCTAAATCATATGTCAGTCTGCAACCATGTTTTCATACCTAAAAAATATTAGCCTAAGTAGCACATTCATTGTCTATGGAACCTCATATATAATTTGATGTCCCTGAGGATGAATATGATTTTTTATTTGTTTGTTTGCCAGTTACAGGGAGGTTTGTGTAATCCTAATGTTCAGTAATCTTTTAGTCAGTGGTGCTGAGTGCCGTTAACAAAAGGGGTAATCAATAGAAAGTCATTATAAAGCTCGTGATTACAAGCTTTTATCACACTGTCAACAACATAAAACGCTGCATAAAATGAAAAACGAATACGTTTGGCCATTGATAATGAATAATGAAAACTATGTTGTCAGCCCACAGTCAGGAGGACCTTTTGTTCCCCCCTCACTCTTTGCCATCTGAACAACCCTTTCATTCCCTTCAAACAACACAAATTACAATTATACAGTGCTGTTCATCACATTTAAGGAGCCCAGCTCATTCTTAAGGATGGAACCAGCTGTGCCAACAAGCACTGTGAATTGTTGCCACCTGTGTGGTTGAAGATTGCAGAAGCCATTCTGTGCCAGCAAGCTGAATAGTTGCTAGGGGCCACCAGAAAACTCGTCCTCCATTTTCCTATCAGACCTCCTCTCAATTTTTCAGTGTATGACCACCTATGTTGCCACCTACTTTTCTACGTCATTCCTCTTCCTCTGGATCAACCTAACATCTTCACATCAAGTTGGCTGTTATAACTCTCCTTGCCGATGTGCTGCCTTGCATCATTTGTAGTCCTCAGTCCATGAAAACCAGGGTAGCACAGCCCCCTAAAAAGGAGCCTTCTGTTGGGCAAGCATTTTTAAATATGAAATAGAAAGTAAACAGATGAGCTGCCCAAATCAAATATCATATTATATGGCCGTCTGAATGGATTATCAAGCAGTTATAACTGGCACACAAGTTGTTTCTGGAAGGAAAAGGGGAGTTTTTGGTGATATGTAACCATCTAGATGTTACAGTAGATTTAAGGACATTATTTAGATGGTAAAAGAATATGCTGGCTCCCTGTAGTATTTAAATGACTTGGCATGATATTGTGTTTGTGAGAGAGATTCCTGAAGGGACCTTGACACAGAGCAGTGTGCTCATTCGTATCAGACAGTTTAATACAGTGGTTCTTCTGCAAACCAGCTGAAAATATAAAAGGAGCAGCTGCTAACATTCAGGAATCTGTCTCTGTTTAGTGCCAGGTTTTAGAGGGGGAAAAATAGGGAATACTAATTCATTTCCTGTTTAAAATAATGGCTTTTTCAGTACCATACACATACAGGACATAACTTAAAATTCATATGAACTTTGGGCCAAGTCTGCATTAAAAACAAAAAAGCTTTCCTGAGGAAAAGTGGTGATTTTAGCAGGCAAATAAAATGTACCTTTGGAAAACAAGAGTTAATTCAAAGAGAGTCAAAGACAGCAGGCAAGTAATCTGGCAGCACGAGCATCCCTAATTTTTTAACCTTCATAAGTCTTTATTATTGGGAAAAACAGTTTGACCACAAAGAGGCACCCTTCCAAGAAGAGACTAAAACCCCACGACAATGTCCACATCAGCACAATGCTCTTTTGAAATGACCAAATGAAGATCCTACAGCATTCTTCGTCAAAGTGGGATGTTTCCACAACCCCAAACGATCACAAATCAATAATATGTCTTGAATTGTTTTTATTGTTGCCCAATACGCAGTATTCAATTATTGACTTGTTTGCAAGATGGATCGTCGTCTTAAGTTTCCTGGGGTTAGCCATGGCAATAAAATAAACAATATGTCGTCATATCCACCGTGTACCCTCCGTCTGTTGCTTAGCAACGCCCATATGTGGGCGAAAGATACTTACATCAAGAGCCAAACCCTGAGAAATAAAAAAAATCACAAGTATCCTGAAAGCTCTAAAAATTATGTCAGTTTAGCAAATAGCAATGTTGTTTAGCTAATCTCCACAAAGGAAATTATTTATGTGGCACAAGAACACCAACTTTCAACTCCTGAATGACAGGAAAAATACATTTTATTTGTATTTTTCAAGTAGGCTATCTTATCCCACTCTCCCTCAATCCGCATATTGTTGGTGAAAGTACCTGTGGTAAGTGTCTTTGTCATCACAAGGATTATAAAGAACACCTACCGTTGTCTCGACCAGACTGCACCGAGCTACCTTCAGACCCTCAACCCCCCGTACATCCCCTCCAGACCTCTCCGGTCTTCAGGTGCCAGAAGACTAATGCCTCCTCTGCACTCCCCTTCCTCCAGAGACACTCCTTTTCATCCCTGGCCCCTAAGTAGTGGAACAACCTTCCCACTGAAATCAGGACAGCAGAGTCCCTGACACACCTATTCAGACTGTACCTGTAACTTAGCTGTTTTTCCCCTGTCAGGCTCAGCTCTTCTGTTAAATTGCACTTTATCTAGTTTTCATTGTAAAAACAAGTTTTTACATTGCTAGTACTCATGTTGTTTATATTGTTTACCCCTATGCCCCATTCCCCTGAGCTATGAACTAAGACTTCACATCTTGTCTGTAATTATTAGCTCACAAATCTAGGATGTAGGACTTGTATTAACTGTAACTATTTCTCATATGCACTTATGTGATTTAGAACTTGTAATTTGTACTATGCTTTAATCTGCAATTCTAGACTGTATTGCACTTTTATAACGCTCTTACGTTTTGTAAGTCGTTTTGTCGTTCTGCTTATGAGATGGATATCAGATGCAGGAGAAACTGTGACCATGTTTCACTGTCAATGCAAAAATGTTTGCTTGGCAATATACAATGTAGAAGATGTCAGTAAAAAAAGAAGATTGGCTTGTCTTTTTTATTTACATATTGCCAGGAGCATCTTGCCTAAACTTAACAACCAGACACCTATTACTGGATGTGCAATAAAAAAAAGACCCTAAAATATTTAATATAAATTGTAATGGTTAATAAATGCACTTATCTGTACATAGTATGTTAATAAAATATTTTGTTTAATGGGCCACTGTATTGGTAACATTTTTGGAAAATGGCCTATAGCTGGTGCCAGATATGCATGTACTACTGTGTAAACTTACAAAGTTTTACAAACTTTATACAAACATGGCTAGGCCTACATTATACACAACTTTACAAGGGTAACAAAACTATAGTAATTGTTTCATTAATTAAAACAGAAAGTAACAATAGTACAACTGTAATAAAAAATAAAGAGTATGATGCACATTTGATATTATTTTTTGATTAAACAAAATGTTAGTACTTGCCCATCTAAATTGAATGTAATTTCAATTAGACAACCTAATAGATAATAACCCGTGACACTTTGCAATCGTGCTTTAAATGCTTTTCTAGGTTGTCTTTAAGTTCACTGTGTAAAATAAATACATTTCAAGCGCCTTTGCTTTATAAACCTCAACATGGTTTCCATTACAAGTTAATGTTTATAATTTGTCTGGCTTCTATATACATGCTGTATTTTTTAGAAGTAGTAGTAATAATAATAATAATAATAAATCAATATCAATGATACAAATAAGTGGAAACCCTTAAATTATAAACGTAAACAAAAAGGCAAAAGCAAGACACCGTTTCTGCTCACCAATGACGCCATTTCCGCTGGGCGTGCGAGTCAGCCCTGCATTCCCCGGGTGGCCGCTGTGCGTCATGACGTCTTTACGCACAGCTGGTCGAGCGTCCAACAGGTACGACGTCGGTCCCGGCATGCATCGCAACAGCCATCGCATAATACTGTTTTAATGGAATATTTTACCGAAAATAATTAAATGCAAATGATTGCTGTATATAAAGTTCAATTTATTTATTTATTTATTTATATTATTTAGCCAGGATAGTCCACTCAGTAACATTTGTAACTGTTTTACTTGGAGTTCTGGCTTCCATAGAATCAGTAACAACTTACACTTCGTGTGACAGCCATCTAGATAAAAACACATCACACAAAAGCATACACAGAATAGCCATCATTACACACACACATGCACAACCAAACACATCACAGAAGCACACACATTATACACAGTAGCATACATACAAAACCACAATATTTGTGTTCAGCTCTTTTAAAGGCTGATATGTTAGCTAGCGGTCGTGTTGGGTCCGGCTTATTCCAGAGAAGTGGTCCAAAGACCTGCAAATTGCCTTGGTTGGAAGGCCATGTTTTATGTTATGGTTGTGCCTAGGTGGTGGTCCCATTGTTTATAGGCTTTATACCTTTAATAAAAGGTTTGTGTAATTAACATAATCAAATAATTAAATCAAATTAGCACCTATATCATATATATATATATAGTCACAATATATGGATATACACTCACCTAAAGGATTATTAGGAACACCATACTAATACTGTGTTTGACCCCCTTTCGCCTTCAGAACTGCCTTAATTCTACGTGGCATTGATTCAACAAGGTGCTGAAAGCATTCTTTAGAAATGTTGGTCCATATTGATAGGATAGCATCTTGCAGTTGATGGAGATTTGTGGGATGCACATCCAGGGCAGGAAGCTCCCGTTCCACCACATCCCAAAGATGCTCTATTGGGTTGAGATCTGGTGACTGTGGGGGCCAGTTTAGTACAGTGAACTCATTGTCATGTTCAAGAAACCAGTTTGAAATGATTCGACCTTTGTGACATGGTGCATTATCCTGCTGGAAGTGGCCATCAGAGGATGGGTACATGGTGGTCATAAAGGGATGGACATGGTCAGAAACAATGCTCAGGTAGGCCGTGATATTTAAACGATGCCCAATTGGCACTAAGGGGCCTAAAGTGTGCCAAGAAAACATCCCCCACACCATTACACCATCACCACCAGCCTGCACAGTGGTAACAAGGCATGATGGATCCATGTTCTCATTCTGTTTACGCCAAATTCTGACTCTACCATCTGAATGTCTCAACAGAAATCGAAATTCATCAGACCAGGCAACATTTATCCAGTCTTCAACTGTCCAATTTTGGTGAGCTTGTGCAAATTGTAGCCTCTTTTTCCTATTTGTAGTGGAGATGAGTGGTACCCGGTGGGGTCTTCTGTTGTTGTAGCCCATCCGCCTCAAGGTTGTACGTGTTGTGGCTTCACAAATGCTTTGCTGCACCTCGGTTGTAACGAGTGGTTATTTCAGTCAAAGTTGCTCTTCTATCAGCTTGAATCAGTCGGCCCATTCTCCTCTGACCTCTAGCATCAACAAGGCATTTTCGCCCACAGGACTGCCGCATACTGGATGTTTTTCCCTTTTCACACCATTCTTTGTAAACCCTAGAAATGGTTGTGCGTGAAAATCCCAGTAACTGAGCAGATTGTGAAATACTCAGACCGGCCCGTCTGGCACCAACAACCATGCCACGCTCAAAATTGCTTAAATCACCTTTCTTTCCCATTCAGACATTCAGTTTGGAGTTCAGGAGATTGTCTTGACCAGGACCACACCCCTAAATGCATTGAAGCAACTGCCATGTGATTGGTTGGTTAGATAATTGCATTAATGAGAAATTGAACAGGTGTTCCTAATAATCCTTTAGGTGAGTGTATAATATATGGATGTGACCTATAAACAGTGTTTGCACCTGAGCCATGTCAGAAAATTTGATAACACAATAGCCCAGTGTGCAGCTTTATCACCACAGCCTGTTCCTTTACTGGTCAAATCTTTTACATTTGAATACAAATTGAATATGTACACAGTAAAGCAGGTTGCAGAGATTTACTTTAAGTATCTCTGTCCTGAACTGAACCTCATCCCATTCAGTCTTTGGATCATGTCAGGGAAAGTACAGCCCAAAAATGTGTATAGCCTATCCATCACTTTAACAACTCTTTTATTATTTATTTCTTAGCAGATGCCCTTGTCCAGGGCGACTTACAATATGTGATCGGGTCAGCTCTCTGATTGCATTCATTTCCCTCATTGTTCCTGTTAGACGTTTGCTCACAAAATAACTTTCTAGAGATTACAAACTGCTCAGAGAGTTTTTAAATGTATTTCCAACTATTGCTTTTAAATAAGGTATTTTACTGTTTTGGAACATCATCATGTGCTTAAATACAATGCAATATGTTGGAAAGGCACGTATACACAATCCCTCCCACTTTGTACACCTGGTCATTCAAATACACAAGTAGTTTAGCCTCCTTTTGTGTCTATTGCTGTTAGTCTTAAATTATCAAAGGGAGAGGCTAAACAGGATTAAGTGCTGGCCATACTATTTCTTCTTTCAGGATCTTTCAGATATTTCAGCCAATAAGCAAGAATATGTCCACACATGCTTCCAATTATTCCGTTAAAGCTCAACGGTGTAAATGAATCCAAGCCATTTGAATTATAGTAGACACAATATGTCCATACTGTGCCCAGCCCATAAGTGACAAAGAGTTGAGAGAAAGCTGCCAGTTTTAGTTTCCTCAGATCTCTGACCGCTGCTCACACTTTTAAGCAACACACGTGAGTAGAAATCTTGAGATGATTAGCAAAATGGATCCAAGAGTTTACCAATTTATAGACCCTGCTGAGAGAAAACTATCATCCCAGCCATACAGTGAGGGGAAAAAGTATTTGATCCCCTGCTGATTTTGTACGTTTGCCCACTGACAAAGAAATGATCAGTCTATAATTTTAATGGTAGGTGTATTTTAACAGTGAGAGACAGAATAACAACAACAAAATCCAGAAAAACGCATTTCAAAAAAGTTATAAATTGATTTGCATGTTATTGAGGGAAATAAGTATTTGATCCCCTATCAATCAGCAAGATTTCTGGCTCCCAGGTGTCTTTTATACAGGTAACGAGCTGAGATTAGGAGCACTCTCTTAAATCTCAGCTCATTACCTGTATAAAAGACACCTGTCCACAGAAGCAATCAATCAATCAGATTACAAACTCTCCACCATGGCCAAGACCAAAGAGCTATCCAAGGATGTCAGGGACAAGATTGTAGACCTACACAAGGCTGGAATGGGCTACAAGACCATCGCCAAGCAGCTTGGTGAGAAGGTGACAACAGTTGGTGTGATTATTCGCAAATGGAAGAAACACAAAATAACTGTCAGTCTCCCTCGGTCTGGGGCTCCATGCAAGATCTCACCCCGTGGAGTTTCATTGATCATGAGAACGGTGAGGAATCAACCCAGAACTACACGGGAGGACCTTGTTAATGATCTCAAGGCAGCTGGGACCATAGTCACCAAGAAAACAATTGGTAACACACTACTCCGTGAAGGACTGAAATCCTGCAGCGCCCGCAAGGCCCCCCTGCTCAAGAAAGCACACGTACAGGCCCGTCTGAAGTTTGCCAATGAACATCTGAATGATTCAGAGGAGAACTGGGTGAAAGTGTTGTGGTCAGATGAGACCAAAATCGAGCTCTTTGGCATCAACTCAACTTGCCGTGTTTGGAGGAGGAGGAAAGACCCCAAGAACACCATCCCCACCGTCAAACATGGAGGTGGAAACATTATGCTTTGGGGGTGTTTTTCTGCTAAGGGGACAGGACAAATGCCATGTACCGTCAAATCTTGGGTGAGAACCTCCTTCCCTCAGCCAGGGCATTGAAAATGGGTCGTGGATGGGTATTCCAGCATGACAATGACCCAAAACACACAGCCAAGGCAACAATGGAGTGGCTCAAGAAGAAGCACATTAAGGTCCTGGAGTGGCCTAGCCAGTCTCCAGACCTTAATCCCATAGAAAATCTGTGGAGGGAGCTGAAGGTTCGAAACCTTAATGACTTGGAGAGGATCTGCAAAGAGGAGTGGGACAAAATCCCTCCTGAGATGTGTGCAAACCTGGTGGCCAACTACAAGAAACGTCTGACCTCTGTGATTGCCAACAAGAGTTTTGCCACCAAGTACTAAGTCGAAGGGGTCAGATACTTATTTCCCTCATTAACATGCAAATCAATTTATAACTTTTTTGAAATTGTGTTTTTCTGGATTTTTTTGTTGTTATTCTGTCTCTCCCTGTTAAAATACACCTACCATTAAAATTATAGACTGATCATTTTTTTGTCAGTGGGCAAACGTACAAAATCAGCAGGGGATCAAATACTTTTTTCCCTCACTGTATGTGAGTAATAACAACAACAACGTAAAGTTTATAATTGTATAACAAATAGTAACAGCATAGTTTTGGAATTAACTTATTTTTAATACAGTTTTTAACTTTACTCAAAACATGCTCACTGAGCTTTAAAACAGAGTTGCAGTGCTTTACAGGGCTGTGGCCATGCACAGCAAAAACTATTTCTAAAATAAAGAAAACAGTTCTACCAGTTTACAAGCAGCAAGGTTTATATTTTTAGCTTTACACCATTACAATGGCATTGTTCCATACAGAAAACGTGCTTGTGCTACAGTACACTTTCTCAAACATGGGTTTTGGCAGACAACGTGGAATTAAATTAAAGTTTTGCTGATTCAATAGAAAGCCACCACATTTTACTATTCAAATGGATAAATGCAGAACAGCAATTTCCAGTCTAATCCTGATGTGATGGAAAATGTATCATGTTCCATGCACATCCTTATTATTATTGCTATTTACATATTTTTTTGTTTATTTATAGATATATAAGATTTATTATTATTATTGTTTCATACTAAATCAACATGATACATCCATTGTAATATATTCAACACTTGCCCCTTAACCAAAACATTAATCAGTATTCAAGAGTCTTAATTAGAACTGGTGTTTCATGCTTTTTGGTAATAACTCATGTTTTTTTTTTTTTTTAAAGGACTTAAAGGGAAATCCAAACTACTATCAGGCAGAAATGGCAGAATAGTGGCTTTTCATGATTCTACCTTCTTTTCATGATAAAATCTATTAGACAGTTTAGAGAGCAGCTCCCACTGTGAGCAATGTGAAGTACATACAAAGACATGAGACCCAAACTGTAGGGGGTGCTGTTGGACTAATTCAACCAGGTTTAATTGAACCTTTCAGAAGGACAGAGATAAATCATCAGTTAGCATCATACAATTAGGCATGAAACTCTCCCCACAGGAAGCTCATGTTAACAACACTTATAATTAATCTTATTTGTATATCACTTCTGTGCTATTGTTGAAAATAAGGTCTGAGACATTTAGGTGATGTATATTCTACCCATCTGTGCACTGTCGATACCCAGAGAGCTTCATCACCTACCCTCTGAAAGCTATGCAGCAAATTAAGCCTCATTCAGTCTGAAGGCAACACTCCCAAGTGAACTAACATTCTTCAAGAGCAAAGCCCTTTTTCTCATCAGATTCAATATTGTCTTATTTTGCCTCCCAGCCACTGCAACACAAATATTAGGTATGTGATGCTGACCAGAGTCCAGTTTTATTAGCAGCCCGCTGCATGCACTAACACCACTGCTATACTGGGACAGTCACACAGAAGGTAATAAATCACAGCACTAAGAGACATGGCAGATAGCATGCCGGATGCAAGTTTAGTGCAGTAAAGCATCTGTCTTTGTTTATTGTTCAGGATCTTGCACCTAATATTTTTTAGAGTTTTTTTTTTTTTAACCTCTTCCCAATTTCCAAAAGAAAACAAGTCCAAAATCAGGTAATTCTGCTTTTCGTCAGCTAAAGCAAGAAAGCTTGCATTTTTAACTTTAAGATTTATCAGGCAGTATATTCCTGGAATTAAGGAACTTTTTTTCAGTCTCTCTCTGAAGATGTGAGTAACAACAAAAAGAACAGAAGCACCTAAGCAATTCTCATCAATTATAAACTCAAATGACTGACACAATAAATATAACGACCACATTTGATCAAATAGTCCCAGAGCTATTCATCCTATGCAGCTTTTGGGATAGTTATTTTATTATGTGCTTAGAATATACTTAACCCAGTCTTTACTAGGGTAACCCCCATAATTCCAAGATTAGGGGCATACACAAAACTACCTGTCAGACATAATAAGTAGTTAAATGCTTTGGCCCTGTTAATAAACCAACATCCATTGTGAGCAAGAGTGTACAACACAGTCAATCTGAAAAACATTGTGGCACAAACATGTTATCTGGAGGCATTCACATGGCACGTTGAGGCCTGAAAACACACGCATATACTAGAGTGAGAAGGTAAGATGTAATAACTCGCAATTCTCTGTTTCGCCAGTGCACACAAGATTGATTTGAAAGTTTGCTATCGGTAATCAATTAACATTTTATCAACCAGTGGCTCAAAATGCAAAATGCAACAACACACATAAACTGTACTTTTTAATTTAAATGTATCCCTTTTTGTTATCTTTTTTTTGTTTGTTTCCTTCAAAGTGTCCACCAAATTTATTGGTAGCATCCTTATCCTGCCCCCATTTCACCATCTGTGCTTCCACGTTTTAGCAATCACTGTGCAAAAATAATTGCTCAGGGCTCTCTAGCTGACCTGTGTTTCATGACACTTGTGAGTTTACCATAAAGACCCCAATGCCAGAAATAGTGTTTATAAAAAGAAGGTTTTGTTAAACAGCAATGATTAAGTCTCTATCAGTGAATATTCTTTAGTTTCCAAAATGTCTGTTTTGCTGTGTTATGTGCTTACATCTCTAAATGCAAGCTGACATTGTGCAAGCAATTGCAGTGGTCTTTCGGTTTATAAGTTAAACAGTCTTATCCGGATATGAATAATGGAAAATATAGTTGGTGCAAAACATGGAGATAGTTAATGCTTTTTTAATTACTCCATTTGCTTTTACTCTGTGGTGAGCCCAGGTGAAGCTTAGTTTTAATGTTTTGTTTGTTTGTTTGTTTGTTTGTTTGACTGTTATGTTTAGAGAAACAAAATTACAGTCACATTAAAATCATATGCATTTGTTAGTCTCTGCATGTTACAGCTGCAATAATGATATATCCACAAGCTGCTTTATCCTGGCCTGGTATAGATTACTCATCTTATTAATTGTAGAAAATGTCCCAGCCTCTAATAAATGTTTTAACCATTAAAATTGAGGAAACCAGGGGGCCTGCTGCGTGACACATACAATGATTATACAGTAGTTATAATTATGCTCTTTGAATTAAAATTCAATGCCGCAAGATGTTTTGTTAGTCAGTTCCAAGTCCAACAGTCTGTGCTGGTTAGCATACATTTGAGCTAAGATAAATTAAGCACTGGGGGAAAGTGTATTACTTTTCTTGACATATTATTTTTGCTCTAGGTCTTTGCCACATTTATGTGACTCCCCTGCAATAATTATTTTGTAATGCATGACCTGTGCGATCGGGTAACCGATGTGAATTTGGGGGTTGCAAGCCAGAACATATAGGAAGGGTGTCCCTCGTTTTTTGCACTGCCACTAAACAGCTATGAGACTTACACTGAGGAAAACGTATGGTGTTGATTTCTCTATATTAGGCCTTTCTATCCCAGCTAGACAAATAGAGAAGTCCTATCTAAACTGGCTGAATAAGAATTGAGTAGTGTAAACACAAAAAGAGGAGTCTTTGAGTGGTGAGAGGATGCAATTTGCTTAGTGGGAGATGCCAAGGTATGCCAATGATGGTTTTCTATTTGCTAGGCTTGTCTGGTTTGTTTGTTTGACTTGTAGGTTGCTTGTTTATGTGAGTATCATGGGCACAGCAAAAATTGGAGTTGTCCCTTCTCTTCTTGAAAGTTAAAACTTTTCATATTTTTTGTTTAAACCTTAACACAGACCTCAGACATGCATGTGAAAACAATAATTATTGCCAGCTCGTTTTCTTACATGAGTCTTGTTTATTTGTTTATTTGATATGATCCCCATTAGCTGATGCCTTGGCAATGTGCTAGTCTTACTGATGTGCACACACACACAAAACATTACATAAAAAATAACAATTCAATATATCAGCATCAAAAACAGCTATACATTACATACATTACAGTTTCTTAACACGTTTTTGAAGGATTGTTTGACATTATTTGTTTAAATTGATTGTTTTTTGTATTAAAACCTCCATTCAAGTGCTCGAAGCAGATGACTACAAAATTCAGAATAAAATTACAGTGATGGTGGAATTGAAAAGCTAAAATGTTTTCATGTACTGAACTACAATTCATTAAATTAAAGCCCCCTTTGGCAGATAAATGAATACTCACTCAGTGCTTTACGGAATTAAGTGATATTCCATGTATATAATTACATTTATGTTTTAAAATTATTGTTTTTGAAGCGTAAAAGATATAACAGAAAATAGCCCCCAGACCCCATAGAGATAAGATGGATCTGGGTTCTTATCTATCATTTCATTGAGTGCAGATGGTTTTGATCATGTTCTTTCATTTGCATTATTTTCCTACTTGAAGGGGAGGTATACATTCTCTTTATAATGTTCATTACTGTTAAGAATTGCACATTTTCATGGACACACTTTGCAAAGTGCATATGACAAGCAGAATCCTTTATCGGTCAAAACAATGGGCGGATCATCTAGGCAGAGTTAATACCCCTTCTTAATCAGCTGTACTTTTGAAGCCAGACTATAGGGTCTTTGACAGAGATGCTTTTCCTATAAGCATGTCGATGAGAAATCATTAAGAAATGTTAAAGCTCCAGTTCCAGAATACATTTAAACAATACTGTTGACTGCTTCTTTATATATTATGAACTTATTTTCCAAATTGAACAGTTAAGAATAGTAATAATAAGTAGTAGTAATAAGCAATAGTAGTAACAAGAATAAGTTGTAATACACTGCTCAAAAAAATTAAGGGAACACTTAAATCACACATCAGATCTCGATGAACAAAATATATTATATAAATAATATATAAAGATCAAAATCTTTACTGTACATTGTGTAATTCATTGAGAACAAAATGATGTAACAACAGTCAATGGAAACCAAAATCACTAACCGATTGAGGGCTGGATTCAAACTCACACTGAAAATCAATGTAAACAATTGAAATCACAGGCTTTTCCAACTTGCGTGAATTTCATCACAGCAACTCATAATGTGACTCAGTAGTGTGTATGGCCCCTATGTGCCTGTATGCACTCCTGACAAAGTCTGGGCATGCTCCTGATGAGACAGCAGATGGTGTCCTGGGGAATCTTCTCCCAGACCTGGATCAGGGTACGTGGAAGTCTGGGCAACCCTCCAAGGATATGCCTCCACAGACCATCACTGACCCACCGCCAAACTGGTCATGCTGGATGATGTTGCAGGCAGCGTAACGTTCACCACGGCGTCTCCAGACTCTTTCACGTCTGTCACATGTGCTCAGTGTGAACCTGCTCTCATCTGTGAAGAGAACGGGGCGCCAACGGCGAACCTGCCAATTCTGGTGTTCTCTGGTGAATGCCAATCGAGCTGCACGGTGCTGGGCTGTGAGCACAGGTCCCACTAGAGGACGTTGGGCCCTTATGCCACCCTCATGGAGTCTGTTTCTGATAGTTTGGTCAGAAACATGCACACCAGTAGCCACTGGAGGTAATTTTGTAGGGCTCTGGCAGTGCTCCTCCTGTTCCTCCTTGCACAAAGGAGCAGATACCGGTCCTGCTGCTGGGTTGATGCCCTTCTACGGCCCTGTCCAGCTCTTCTAGTGTAACGGCCCATCTCTTGGTATCTCCTCCATGCTCTTGAAACTGTACTGGGAGACACAGCAAACCTTATTGCGACGGCACATATGGATGTGCCATCCTGGAGGAGCTGGACTACCTGTGCAACCTGAATGGGCTGCAGATACCGCCTCATGCTACCAGTAGTGACAAGGACACTAGCAAAACGCAAAACTAGAGAAGAATCAGTCAGGAAGTATAAGGAGAGAGCAATTGTCTGTGGCCACCACCTGCAAAACCATTCCCTTTTTGGGGGTTGTCTTGCTGTTGCCTCTCCAGTGCACCTGTTGTCACTTTCATTTGCACCAAAACAGGTGCAATCGCTTAGGCTTCCTAACTGGACAGATTGATATGCCTGAAATTTAATTGACTTGGTGTTATACTGTGATGATTACATGTTCCCTTAATTTTTTTTAGCAGTGTAGTAATAATATTGTAAATTGCTTTAAGAATCCTGCTTCATCACAGCACTTAACTGCATCTCTGCACAGGAAGAATGGGTGATGATAGGTAGGATACAGGTTAAGGTGAATATGAAGAACCCTCCGTGGTGGATGAATTGCCTCTTATAGGTCTGGCCTACACATTTTTTCTACTGACCTACCACTTATGCTGGGTGATAAACATTAATATATAAAAGTTGCAGTAATTGACAATGCAATTAAGACATTCCTCTGCAAATAATCAAACTGTAATGGAGTGCCATCAGGCATAAACAGGTGTGTCGAGAAATGTGGTAAATTATACCAAAAACTGCTGTAAATGTATCCGAAGAGGTTTCTTATTTTGTATCCCATGTTCAAATTTAGCTTTGTCATTTTCGCTTTTCGGGATTTAAAATCATATTAAGTTGTGATTTGTTTCTTCAACATCCAAATTTGTGAATAAACAGATATGGAATATAATTAGCCTCACACTTAAATCATATATATAATCTTTATGCTGAATTTTGGTACTGCAATGCAACGCAGCAAGGAGAAACTTTTCAATTTAAACATTGTATGACATCAGCAGGTCAGTAGAACAGCAACTTTAACAAATGCCTAACATTACATTCAAATCTAACCCTAACCCTGCCCCAGACCAAACTGTAATCCTAATTTAGTCTCTTAACTTAATTATTATGCTTTTTTGATCAACCTAAATTTAACAATTCAATACCATGATCTGTATCCCAAATTGAAGATTGGTTTAGTCAAATTTTTGATTTGTTTGAATTTGTTTTATCGTCTTCCCCTAGTTTGACCATGTGCATATTTGTGTGAATGTAAGAGCATACTGATTTCAATCAAAATATTTAATTTATGTGTCTTTTAAACCCACCTTTGAACACACACACACATAGACACACGCCAAATGCATCTATAGTCTCCAATATTAACTAACCATGTCTCCAGAAACACCCCTTAATTCACTATGCCGCCCTGTCGGAATATTTTTAGCAAGGAGGGTAATTATCTGTCATCTTTAAACCCTAGAATTTTACAGCTAAAATATGTTCCGCTTTCTAGTTTCTGCTAAAAAAGGGCAAGTTTCTTAATTGCTTACTCTAAGAATGCACTTTGGAAACAAGATATATTTTGTTTTGTTTTCTCACAGATTTAAAGGATGCTTGTAAAATAATTTAATTTGAAAGACTTTTAAATATAGATGTGTTTTATTTATTTCATGGTCTATATTTAGATACATTTATTATAACCACATCAAAATCACAAGGAAGTCTGTAATGTTCTGTGCTCTTATATGGCATAAGATAGAAAATATATGATTATACTTGTGTTTTAAAGAAACATCTTGCATATGATAGACCTGTTATTATACAAGAAAGGTGGCTCAGCTTTTCCAAGCAGCTCGCCAAACCTACTGGCTATGAGACTGTATATAAGAACAGAGAATGATATACTGTTAATTGAGTAAACTGTTATGATTTTGGTACATCTGTGTGCATGTAGCATGCATGTTTGTTTTTCAATTAGTGTTTTAGACAGTCAAGAAAAATATCTTGTATATATTAACAGCATTGTGTTTTAATTATCTCTGTCTTTCTATACCCCTCTCTCCATCTGTGTAAGTATTTGTGTATTTACAAGTGCATGCAATGAAAATACTACAGTAACTGTGACAATGTAAGTTTCAAGAAAACATGCTAGTTTTCAAGTGAGAGAATGTTTTGAAATAATAATAATTATTATTTTCTTCTTCTTCATATTATTATAATTATTATAATTATAATAATAATTATTATTATTGTTATTGAGCAGATGCCTTTATCCAAGGTGACTTATTGTTTCACAAACACTAATGTACATGCATTAACCTTTCAATATGAATATCAATATGGAAATTCTACAGAACATGATCGTCTTCAAAGGAATTTTGCCTTAAAATCTGTTCACTGATTGCCATCCAAGTAAACTATAGTTAAAGAGTGCTGTAAAAAACATGCCTTCATTAGTATACATTTTATTGCACATCTAGGTTTTGGGCAGTGTACCAAGGACCTCCTGAAATTTTGTGGTGTCTCAGCAGCTTGTCTTAGTCATTTTGAACTTGAACACAATACCGCAATAAGAAAGCTACAGATGATTATAAGATGTCATCAGCACTGAACTCTCCAAAAATATTTTCTCTGCCTTCCAGGGATTTCAATATTCGTGACATCAGCTAACATAGATCACTATTTATCATATATGTGTATCTCTGTACTAGAGTCTAATAATGAAAACATTTGGGTATAGGTCTGGTTGAATTTCACAACCCATTTTAATGAAGGACCTTTTAAATGTCTGACTTATGAATTTGCATCATACATGCTCTCTGGTACTGTTCCAAGGATATAAGTATCTGCCAATGACTGCTTTCCCAGGCGGCCTGGGGCTTCTAATTAAAACAGGGTAGCACACTAGTTTTGACCACCAACAATCAGGGTTCAATTCAGAATAGTGAATACCCGACTCTGCACATTGCAAAATTCTATCTTCAGCATAATACATTAAATCTTAGCAATTATTTTTTTTTGTCCCAAAGGAGTGAGGGGAAATAGTTATACAATATAAATAAAATGTGTATATATATATATATATATATATATATATATATATATATATATATATTGAATTCATTAAAAAAATACTGATAAATAAGACTTTTTTACAATAAATAACTAACGGAATAAAAACGAGAAATGTGGTGGGGAAGCTCGGATGTTGTCACCCAAAGTATAGGTCAAGGAGCATAAATTGTTGAGTTGTGGAACAGTATTAGAAATTAAAAATGTAGCAATCTTTCTTTCCCATCACTAGTAACATATCCTACAGTCTGAGAGACCAACCTTTTCTTCAAAAAGATTACCTTCATTCAGACATGTCTTTTCAAACTTGGGAACTTTGGGAACGATGGCTTGATGGAAATGTATATGAAAAATAATTGACTCCAACAGTTAACCCCGGCTTGATTTGCGTGATTGAGCAAGTATGTAGCAATGTAAAAAATGTTTTGTACACAAAAAGTGGATCATGAGTGACAAATACTTGGAGGGTTTGTTAGACTTCTCATAGTCTGGAATCTAGTGTCTTCTGGTTTTCATTCCAGCTGAGCTGTGAGTGACATAATTGGATAATTTATTTGCTTAATTAGTACAGGTTAGCATGTTTTTCTTATACCCCATTAATTATACCACCTATTCAAAGGATCAGAGTTACAAAGCCATAAATTCAGATTAACATATGCAAATTAGCTGATTGACCTTTTCTTGTTCTAGGCTGTTCTTATGTTTGGTCTACAAAAGCAGAAATGCTGTTCAATAAACAGTTCCAACTGACAGAAACAGGCACCATTTGATATGCTATTGCAAGGCAGAACACACCAAACCTTAATAGCTCATGAATTGCATCATCTGAGTTTTGCAACTGAAGGCTTATCATTAAAACATCAGTTTTTGAAGGAGTCTGTATGTGAGTTCAGTCTGAACCCCTGGTCTATTTCAGGAGCCAGGACCATAAAAACCACCACAAGGAAAGGAAATAGAGGTTGCTGGCTTGAAGCACTGAAATGCACTCCACAGCTGAACTTTCCATCTTGAAGTCAGGACCACATTCAAGTCCACTTTCCACCCTACACAGAGAGAGAAAAAAAAATCCCATCCTGGAATGAAATCAGCTGGATGCTTTTGGTTCAGTGATGCAGTGATGGGTGAATTTAAATCATAACCGTACCTCCTTCAATCCCCCCTCCCACTTTACTTTTGCATCCTTCCCCCCTTTCCAAAGACAAATTAGGTCCGTTGGTCACAATCTGCTTTCCAGATGTCCAGAAAAGATCTAGGGTTCAGTGCTCACAGGGGCCTTTGATCTTCCCGTAAGAGCGGATATTCTTTCTCCTACGAGGGTCATGGGCTGCACATTGCGGCCTAGCTCCTCCTCCAGCTGACCTTCCATAGCTACACAGATAATTACCTTTCAGCATCAGACAGAGAAGCAGGTTTATCTTCTATCTTCTTCTGCCGAATGAACTGAATATCCTTTTTCGTTTATTGAAGTAGCCCCCATTAAATTCCCCGCGCTGACATATGGGACCCAGCTTGCCATTTTGGCAGATCGCTCCTTCCTTCAATGTCTTTAAGCTGTTGCTGTTGATGTCATAAATGAAACATCTCAGACATGCTGTTATAATAAAGACTAAATGAAAAGCTAATCAAAAGGCCCATGAAGAAGTGTGGGTCACATGACCAGCGGAGTGTGTGCGTCAGATGGAACAATTGAGTTTCACGTGTTCTAGCTGGAGCACACTGTGATCCTTCTGAGCTCATTAAATGGATCTTCACATTTATCTAAGCATTTGCATTAATCCCATTTTGCATCCAGTCCCCATCCAACCCCACAATCAATGTATTCATATTCACTGTTGGAAAAGAGACATGTTCCTGTAAACAATATGTGTCCATCTGAGTAATCTGTGAAAGATTGTGTTTCTCTGTAATCAGTGATTGTTTCCAACATCTACACAAAAAGAAAGCCTGTATTTATGGCTATTTTATATTATTTTTTATGGTTGAAAATGTCAAAACAGTTGTTTCTTCTGCATTCATTTGATGTGTCTTTCAAAGGAAATCTTTTGTTTCAATACACAGATTTTTTTTGTCATGTATTATGAAGTGCTGGAAACACCTTTTCCAAGTGACAAAAATATATATACGACTTTGAACCTACTAACTAGAATGTGCTTTCAGTGAAATCGTCTCAAATCATTTATGTGAATTTCTTGGACTGAATACATGTGTCAGTCAGGTCTGCAATATCCCTTGGAACCTTGGATTGCTTTTTGGGCCTGATACACACATTGAAATGGATTTTGGATAAACATTTTACCAAGCTGATGAAATATGGACTTAGTTTGAGTTGGGAACATCTCCAAGTAGAAGGAAGCATATGAAAATGGAACACAGTTCAAAATTAACTTTGCTCAGATGGTTCCTGTGAATCAAGGCTTAATTTTGTCACATTATGGAGAAATGGGGAACTATGCAATAATGCTTAGTCAAGACCCTTCTGTGCCATATTTAAAACTGGCACTTGCTGACCTGTAAATGTTCTGTGACACATTTAATGGAGACCCAGGTTACTCCATTATGCCTGTCTCCTGTCATTTTACAAGAAACATACAGACATTCTACTTCAAATATATTACTCATCGCATTACCCTAACCATGGGAAAAGCTCAGCAATACGTATTTTTGCCATACTGATCACTACCTATAATGCTCGACCACACGTTGAAACCGAACATTTCCAGACCATGAGGCAAATCTATTGAGGCTTTCTGATTCATCCCAGAAAACTTTGTATTTTTTTTATTTTTTCTAAGCCAGGAAACATTTGGTTGGAGTAACCATCGCTCTCCCCACACCCGCCCCTTCTCTCTCCCCCTCCCCCAACCCCCCTCGGCCAAGGACAAAGCAGTAAAGGAACGCAAGGCAGTGTGGTTTTGTTTTGACAACCGATATATGGATGTATTTGTTCATCTAATGTAAAGAGAAGTCTGTTAAGCAGACCCAGATCTGGGGCCTCAAAGTACAGAGGGAGTTACGTTTTCCTGTGTTTTATGGAGGTTTCCATTGGGATTCCATTTAAATATGCAAACCATTTCCTTCCTAAAACTCTTTCCTTAGAGCCGGCTTCATTAACACTTGTATCTCTTCCTAAACAATACTAGGCACTGTTGAGGTAAAAGCTTCAAACCCTCTTTATATCAAGGTTGTCTGATCTTTGTCTCTTATGTTCATACTGTCCTTTTTATAATGATACAAATGTATCATCTGAACTTGAAGTTACATGTTTGAAACAACAGCTGGCTGAATGTGTTATTAGTCCAAGATCTGACTGATAACATGAGTTTTACTCATAACAGAACAATGCCAGAATAGCTGAAACCACCCTCAAACATCTTACACAGTTAAAGTCATCATTGAAAGATGTAACGGGTCAAGTGCTCCAAACACAATACTTACATGTGTTTACTTAGAAATGCTAGACATGCTAAACATGCTTCAGTTTTCAGTGTTCATGCATTTTTACCATTGGAAACATGGAACAGTGTTCTGGTGATGATTTTTCTTTCTTTAACTACATATGGTTTTAGTCAGTTCTCAGTTCATGTTTTTCTCTGGACATTTACATAAGTACATTTTTTGTTTCTACCAGACCAATATTGTCATTTAAGTCAGTAGATGCTTTTGTTTAATTTGAAATTCAAGCCTAACTCTGGAGAAAGTTGTGGTGAAGTAGTCGCAAATATTCTGAAATATTAATTGAATAAGTGATAGTTCTTTATACATAGAAACTCGACTCCATCTCCATAATGTCTCCATCTAAAATTCTTGCAGTTAGAGACACCTTGCCAGAGAATTGGATTCAAGATGTGATCACAAAGAAAATAAACTACATGACCAAAAGCTGCAATTATCTGTTATCAGTTATCTTTCCAACATCAGTCAGCCCCATACTGAAAGAGCAGGATACAGTATTAGACCTTAGAAAAATACAAATGCACAAACATACACACAAACAAATAAAATGTACAAGGCTTTTTTGAAAATGTTAATTTTAGGCTTTCATGGTTTATTATGTTCGATGCAACAAATGAAGATGTTCATATACATTATTTTATATATCTGTATGAAGGTCTATCCTTAAAACATTTGACTTGAACTTGTTAGAATTCTTAAAATATGTGAAGTACCTAGGAAGAGAGAATATACATAATAATCTCATTATATCACTGTGGACGAAGCTTTTAATCATTTTAGCATCATCCACAGTGGTAGAATACTATAGAACATCTGGCTAAATTAACTACATTTATTTTAGGTGCTATCATTCCTTTATTTTGAAATTTTCTTTCTATTCTTCATGGAGTTTCAGTCTTAAAATTTCAGTGTCCCAATTTAACGTGGAGAACTGTTTTGTGACCTGGGTTTAAAACAACTGCTAAATCCTTCTTTGAACTGTTAAGAATAATCACTGTAAAGGTCTGACAGAACATCCTGTTTTATTTGGTGACAGTGCTGACTAGAAAGCCAGCTTGGCTCAGAGCACTGCTCTCTGACTGGCCGATGGTGGAGTCTGGAGGCTGGACAAAGTCTGTGATTCTCATCCTGTAGAAAGTTTCTACCAAAGCCGCCCCTTTCACTTAACTAACCACTCATATTTCACAAGTCTAAACAAATCTTCTTATTCAAACAATTTGGGTGAGTTTACATTAGCTAGGTTATGTAGGACACAATTACTGAATGATGTATCCATGTTGTCCTATGGCCTTAAATGTTTGTGAATTGAATTCTGTTTTTAATTAAGTTAAAACCAACTTATTTGCTGTAATTCAAACTAATTAATATCAGGTAGTTTCCTTCCCAGCTTTATACAAAATAATTGAAGACCAGCTGGTGACAATCAAAATGCTTTAGACCTACCATTCAGACATTCTTGTGACATCGGTGGACACAAATAACAGCTGACCAAATTGCAACCTTTTGTTGGGAGGTACTTGTTATAATGTAATGATACCCTTTGGTATTTATACTTGTCACAAACATTAAATAGTGTAATGAACTAAATTATACAACTTTAAAGTAACATGTGCAGTGCTTATATGATTTATTAATTAAAGTGTGACCTCATTTAGCCTTCCATGTTCTGAACCCCATCAGTTGTACTAGTTACTAGCCCTTGAAATTCTCTAGTGTCATTCTTCACATAAATCCCACAGATCTTTTTCAGTGGTGTGATACTAACCATCTGACTCTAATGTTGTGACACAATGAGGCCCATCATTCCCACGCAGAATATATTATTCTATTGTGGCAGATTACTGATATTTCATATTGTGATTTGTTTCAGACTCATTTGCTAATCCAACTGACAAGAGAAAGCAAACTGGTAACAGAGTCAGTCATACTAATAATTGTGTCCCCACAGCGGTGATTGTAAGAGCTTACATATTTTAACCATTGTTCATTCTAAACATATTCTGCATGGACTTGAAGACTAACCTGAAACATTTCCCAGTGGAAGAAGTAAGATAACTTGAGGAAGATAACGCTCAGTACATTTTCTATTTGTCTGATTGTTTTTGTTTATATATATACAGATTTAATCATTCATAGATTCAGGATAAATGTGTCCATATATGCAAGCATCAATTTGAGGAGCATATTGGTTTATTAATTAACACCATGTGTAGTATAGTATTTCTCTGTGCATATTGCTTATCACTGTGAAAACGGCCTCATCCTTTGATGTAAGAAGCCTGTGAGAAAACACCCAAGAACCACTTCAAATGTATCTCCCTCCAGTGAAGTAAACTGGGATAGCTAACCTCTGCTGTTCAGCTGTCAGCATAATCTTGTTATTTATTCCATTTCATTCATTTTCCATCTGATGTGATGCATTTCAATCTTCTTATACAGTCTTGGCAACAGCTGAATGGAAACTTTAAACACAACCGCCTAAAGCAACCATTTTTAAACCATGATAACAGTGATTAAAAAATAGAAAAAGGAAAAGAATCAGTACAATTTGTGCAACTCTTGTTTGATTAGTGTACGGACTGTAAACTATTTGGATACTTAAAGTTCATAAACGATGGATTCTTCTTTTTAACCAAATGAATACCATTTGGGGGTAGTGGCTGTCATGTAACAGATGGTAAATGTAATTCTCTGAGAGATTTTAATCCCAGATGGTTTGAAGTAAATATATACAGTTTGCTGAAAATGGGGGGAAAAGAACATTCGCAAGTAAGTCCTGTAAGTTTTTTTATTTTATTTTTATATTGGAAAACCCATATTGTTTATACGGCCATGGAAATCATTATTAAAATGTAGACATATGAGACAGCCAATGTCTTAAGTATGCAGACAACCACAAGATGATGTGTGAGCAACCCCCCCTGCCTCTTCTAAAGCGATGCTGCAGTCTTGGAGCCAGAAGGTTTTGAAAAGGTATAAAATTTGCAGAACATTAAGAAATTCCATGCGGTGGAGTAAAAACGGGAATTTGAATAGACTTCTGTAATTCACAGTACGAGTCATTTCCAAAGAATTCCAATGTGATATTCATGAAAAATAAATGTGGAATACTAAGTTGATAATGCAAACACAACTTCAAAAGATGTTGAGGATAACCATTTCCTATTTAAGATCTGCTTCAGAAACAGCTTTTCTTGTTTTAAAACTATTTGAATGCTGTAAGTGTGTGGCCTTCGTAATACAGCTTTACTTCTGTTTTTCTTGTTTGTGTGTATGAGCCAGTATTGTAACTTCATGCCCCATGCTCGGAGACCACTCTTTTGGCATAGTAGAATTGTCCCTTGATTAGATTATGTGGTTTGGGAGGTGATTTTGTAATGGAGGTTTCATCCAAGCTTCGTTGACATATACAAGACTTGTGCCATAACTTAGAATAAGAAAGTTTTTGACAATGATTGCTGCAGAGTTTAGCTGGGGAGAGTTTTGGACTGATCCACAGCTGGAACTTGCTAGAACCTCTTGTGAGTTTGTGGATTGTTTGCAGTTGTGCAGCTCAGGTGCTTGTAACAGCAGTCCAAAGCAACTAGGGGTTCAACTATAGTTAGCACAGTGGAGCAATATGGATTCTACTAGATTAAAGCTGACATAATCTGGCTCCAGCTGAGACTTCAGGTATGGCCTGATTGAGACATTTTCCTCCATTGCCTCTCAGTAGTAGCTGCTCAGCCCAGGCAATAAGAGGACACAACGGCACTGAGGGACAAAAGAAAGGTTCTCATCTGCAGCCACTGCCAGAAACCTCAGAGTTTAGCTGAGGCTTTGAAGATAAACCCTTGATGATAAGTTTGAGATTTGGATGGCGTTCATAAAAAAAGTAAGCACACATGCCCCAAATGTACGGTTGAGCATCGCAAATGCAGACATCAAAGTGCACTGGCCTGGCACGGCAGGAAGAGTCTAGACAGGCCCTGCCCCCTCCTTCATTGTCTGTTTCGTTAAGCATCCAGCAGATGTGTGGCGGTCTGCTAAACTACCAGCCATCCCTAAAAATATATATGTATACGTGAGTATTAGATTTTATACAGAAATGCTCTTGTTTAAATCCCTTCTATTATTCATGCTGCGTTGCCAGGAAAATAGACAAGAGATAGTAAAACTGTTCTTCTCACTTTTAACTGGTTAACAGTTTATTTAAACAGTTATTTAAATAAAAAATTCTGATTCTGTCTTTACCCACTGTGCCTATATGTACATTCCTGCTATGGAGTTTAGTAAAACAAAAATAAATAAACTAAAAGGCTGTAAATCATTTAATGTTGAAATAAAACTGTGGGTAATAATGTACTTAGGGAAGGGTAGAATTAAGCAGTTTCCAAGAGTTATTAAGAAAATTACAAGGGGAGAAAACAGATTTCTATGGGGACTAGAGGCTGGAAGACATTTTAAAAGAGGTTGCATGTATCTCAAAACAGGAAATGTTTTAAACCATAAATGGCCCATTGCACAGTCTTTGTCATTTTTTAAGTTCAATAATAGGGTTACAAAGTGCTTCAATTTGTAATATGTATAGTACCAGGAAAATATATAGAAAAAATGATTAAATTAATAAAAGTTACACATTTCAAAACCATCCAATGGATCTAGTATTTGAGCATTTTACAGTATGTGGGAAGCCACCTAGATCTGAATGAGGCATCTCCTGATAATTACTATGGGAATGCTTTAACAAAAAGTTCCTCGCAGCGCTCTGTGGTGATTCACTGCGGCTGGAAATGCTTTGATAAGATCCAGCTGTGGTTCGTTCTGCTGGGTCATAGGTCAATCAGGCGTATGAGCCATTCAGTTTATGTTCTCATATATATATATAAATATACATTTATCTTTATCATTAAAAGGGGTAGTGAGCTTTTACATATTATGTAGACAATGCTGTGCCACTGCAGACTGCATCCATCACTGAATGACAGAGAGGAGGGTGTTCTCAGAAAAATCCTTCACACCACTTGTTTTACATGAAAATAAAAATCTCTCTGATTTGAAACTTAGATACATGTGTATGTAGAACAGTACTTGTTTTTAAGAGCCTTTGTGATTCCTAATTATTCCTAAACGTCACACCAGGATGTCTAGCCACCATTTTCTAACATTTTTGATTATGTGGCACATTGGTTCATCTTGGCATTATTTGTGGTAAGTGAGTTTTTCCCAAAGATTAAGGTGGGTTCTGCCTTCAGTTTGAAGGGTCAAATAAAGTTAAGGTGGTTGAATAGCAAAGATAATCAACAGCTTAAATAGAGATACCTTTGTTTTCTTATATATAAGATTCACAATGTGAAACTGCAGGCAATTTAAATACATATCAAACAAAATTGGTGATAGTCTAGTTGGATTGCTTCAAACTTAATTTGAATACTGTTAAAAAAAAAATATATATATATATATATATATATATATTTATCAATATCATTTTTTTTTTCCTTTCAGTATAGCTTTTATTTTAGTATAGAATACCATTCATACCAACTTCATAATTTAAATATTGCTAATGAAATTATAAATGTATAGTCCTCAAGACATTTTAATAACCCCTCTAATGATTCTTGTTTGTTTAACAAATCATTCATATATTGCAGTATATCTGTACATACAAAATCTTGTGTAAAACACGCCACTCCTTTTAACATGCTCAGTTAGTCACAGTGCTGGCAAATATTCAGGGTTGTTTAACTCACATGTGGAAACTCTGTGTTCCCTGATTACTGGATGCTGTAGTGGTTTGGGAGTGTGGAGAGAGCTTGTGGTGTCCCAATAACAAGCCGGGCAAGTGATGTGGCAGTGACAATGGCAGAAGATTACTATACTGTGGAATGTGAATATCACAGAGCTCGGAGAAAGGGCTCCGAAGGGGCCGAAGGAATGAGGGAAAATGCATTCCTTCTCAAGAAGCAAGGAAAATGTGGAACACTCTATGAATCTGATTGGGTTAACCAAAAGCAGTTGTTGGACATATTTAGCGGGGTACAAAAAGGGAAAACTGACTTACATACAGAAAGGAAAGGGAGTTGTGTTTCTTTGTGCTACTTTTATGATTATGTATATAAAAGTACTGTCAAGAAACCAAAAGAAAGTGTTTAAGGTCTTCAGGTCACGAAGACACAAACTTGAAATTCAACTGCCATTACACATCTGTATACTACTGAATGTTTTATTGTGCAATACTGATTTATATTGATATATAGGGAAATTACAACATACATATTAATGTACAATGTATATAATTACATTAAAATGTTACACTACCTGATGTAAATAAGGGTAAGATGTGCATTGTAGCTTGTGTAACTCAAATGCATACTGGCTCAGCTATACAAAGGTATTGAGTTGTTTCCATCGAATCACCATTGAGTGCTAATGTTTCAGGACTCAATGTGTCCTAGAACTTACATGTTTAGTAGTTTCCTTTTCAATCTCCCTTCAGTTTCTTTCCTGGCTCTTTCAAAGGTTCTCTGTAAACCTGAAATTTGTGTTAAAAGAGCCAGGCAAGGTGAAAGGTTAAGTCAGCTTCAAAGATGAGTATCAAATGGTATTAGTATCACTGATGGATAGCAGGAAAGTTACGTGTGTATCCTGAAGGCCTGTAAATTCTATAAATTTTAATAAATTGTAGGCCAAACAATGATAATCAATGGTACAGCACTAGCTTCCTTTCTTCTTCTCAACAGTTGGTTTCTGTAGTGCATTACGATCCAGCTAGCAAACTGCATAACAGTCATGAAGTAAGAAGGATCGAAGTATTGTTGCACGTCTACAAAATAAGCTATACTATATCGTACAGTGCATCTGGAAAGTATTCACAGCACCTCACTTTTTCCACATTTTGTTATGTTACAGCCTTATTCCAAAAATTGATTAAATTCATTATTTTCCTCAAAATTCTACAAACAATACCCCATAATGACAACGTGAAAGAAGTTTGTTTTAAATTTTTGCAAATTTAGTAAAAATAAAATACAAGAAAAGCACATGTACATAAGTATTCACAGCCTTTGCTCAATACTTTGTTGAAACACCTTTGGCACCAATTACAGCATCAAGTCTTTTTGAGTATGATGCTACAAGCTTGGCACACCTATTTTTGGGCAGTTTCTCCCATTCTACTTTGCAGGACCTCTCAAGCTCCATCAGGTTGCATGGGGAGCGTCAGTGCACAGCCATTTTCAGATCTCTCCAGAGATGTTCAATCTGGTTCAAGTCTGGGCTCTGGCTGGGCCACTCAAGGACATTCACAGAGTTGTCCTGTAGCCACTCCTTTGTTATCTTGGCTGTGTGCTTAGGGTCGTTGTCCTGTTGGAAGATGAACCTTCACCCCAGTTTGAGGTCCAGAGTGCTCTGGAGCAGGTTTTCATCAAGGATGTCTCTGTACATTGCTGCATTCATCTTTCCCTCGATCCTGACTAGTCGCCCAGTTCCTGCCGCTGAAAAACATCCCCACAGCATGATGCCACCACCACCATGCTTCACTGTAGGGATGGTGTTGGCCAGGTGATGAGCGGTGCCTGGTTTCCTCCAGACATGACGCTTGCCATTCAGGCCAAAGAGCTCAATCTTTGTTTCATCAGACCAGAGAATTTTGTTTCTCATGGTCTGAGAGTCCTTCAGGTGCCTTTTGGCAAACTCCAGGCGGGCTGTCATGTGCCTTTTTCTGAGGAGTGGCTTCTGTCTGGCCACTCTACCATACAGGCCTGATTGGTGGAGTGCTGCAGAGATGGTTTTTCTTCTGGAAGGTTCTCCTCTCTCCACAGAGACACACTGGAGCTCTGTCAGAGTGACCATCGGTTTCTTAGTCACCTCCCTGACTATGGCTCTTCTCCCCCGATCTCTCAGTTTGGCCGGGCGGCCAGCTCTAGGAAGAGTCCTGGTGGTTCCAAACTTCTTCCATTTATGGACTGTGCTCATTGGGACCTTCAATGCTGCAGAGATGTTTCTGTACCCTTCCCCAGATCTGTGCCTCGATACAGTCCTGTCTCGGAGGTCTCGAGACAATTCCTTGGACTTCATGGCTTGGTTTGTGCTCTGACATGCAGTGTTAACTGTGGGACCTTATATAGACAGGTGTGTGCCTTTCCAAATCATGTCCAATCAACTGAATTTACCACAGGTGGACTCCAATCAAGTTGTAGAAACATCTCAAGGATGATCAGTGGAAACAGGATGCACCTGAGCTCAATTTTGAGTGTCATGGCAAAGGCTGTGAATACTTATGTACATGTGCTTTTTTGTTTTTTATTTTTAATAAATTTGCAAAGATTTCAAACAAACTTCTTTCACATTGTCATTATGGGGTATTGTTTGTAGAATTTTGAGGAAAATAATGAATTTAATCCATTTTGGAATAAGGCTGTAACATAACAAAATGTGGAAAAAGTGAAGCGCTGTGAATACTTTCCGGATGCACTGTAATTCATTGTTTTACTCTGAATATACTAATCGACTTATGTTACACGAATATAGAATGTTCCTTCCTAGTTTTAAATATCTCCCACTACATGAGCTATTGGAAGGTTTATTTTCATTCTGCCTTCTAAAACCACTACTCCCCCCATACTTTCTACATGTACTTTCTTTTGCACCTGTCATTTCAGCGGCTTTTTAAACCTGTTCTTCTTTAAAAGTTCAGAAATCATCAGAGGAAATTACCTTAGATTTCCTCCTTCCTTATCATTATCACCATTATAATTGGGAAAATATATTTTTCTAAAGGGCTTTGTAATAATGAGGGTTGCATCTGAGCAAGAGATCAGAAGTCTACTTTCTATGACATGTTGGTACTTTCAGATAGAGTTTCAATAGCCTCTCATGTGGAACACACAAACTGAAATAATATGTCAGTATGAGTATCACAATTTCTTCTCAAAAGCTTGCAAAGTTATATAATTGTTCACAAAGTGAATGCCATCAAGCTAATTATGAAACTCAGCACTGACAACCTGAGAGAAAATCGCATATTAAGATTATATATACTATGTTTATCCGATATAATTATTCTGGGCAGTACTTTCTAAGAAATGTTTTCTGTGTGAATATATTGTTATCAGAGAGATCACAGACAGAAACCTTGCCAGAATTTGACTGTCTTCATCTGTTTACATTTTTACACATTTTTCACTAGGTGATGCATCCTTCTCCATAGAAATTAACAAATATATTTATGCTGGATTGGCTTCTAAGCATAGGGAAAAACAGATTTGTTTGTTGAGAACTTGAATACCCTAATATCTTGTGAGCCAGCTCACAAGAAAATGACCTCTCCAGGAGGTATAGAGGCTGCAGTGGACAAGATGACCAAGATGACTGTCTTCTTAAGATTACCTCAGAAGATGACCCTGAAGCATTTTTGATAACATTTTTAAGAATGGCAGAAGCAGCGGCTTGGTAAAAAGAGCTGTGGACTTTGAAATTGGCTCCATGTCTCTCAGGTGACGAACAGGCCACTTGCAGAGCATTGAACTCCACAGATGCCCAGGATTACAAGAAGGTGAAAGAGGCTATATTGCAACATCTCAGCATCACAGAAGAAAGCTACCGCTTCCGCTTCCAAAGTTATACCATCCTGGCAGGGACTAAATCCAGAGTGACAGCTCAACCTTTACAGTACTTCTATGAATGGTGGCTAAAAACAGAGAGCAGTACAGTCCAGCAAATTACAGACCATCTTGTGATCGAACAGCTATGTCGAATCCTACCTTTGAAAGTTGCAGCCTGTGTCCAAAGAAATGAAGCAACAACCTTGTACGATGCCGTGAGCCTGGCCGAAGCTATCCAAGGATGTGGAGGCCACGACTGTCCCCTTTTAAGGACATTCAGAGAAAAAAAACAAGCTCTTTTGTTAAGGACACTCGAAGAAAGGTAAACCCCAAAGATGGTCCTGGAAAAACCACATCATGGATTCCCCAATCAGCTACTTGGTGGGTGCCAAAGAAGATTAACCCACCAAAAGCACTCTGGAGGGACAAACTCGAGGCTCACCCAGTCCCCAGCCTCCTCAATTGTTACCGGTGTGGGGAACCTGGACACCTTGCAAGACACTGTCAGCAGGATGATGTCGAACCGATGGAAGTCGAAGTGGGACGCAGTATTGCATGTGGGCATGCCTGCCCGGTGAGTGCGGATCCTTTTGTAATTCTGGTGAGGGTGGAGGGTCAGGAAATCATCGTTCCGATAGATTCAGGGAGCACAGAGACTCTGGTCAGTAAGGGTATGAAAGGGTACAGAAATATATCAGATTACTGAGTGTACATGGTGATATAAAGGCTTATCCTACAGTAATGGTTAATATTGAGATCAATAGTAGATCTTTTGATGTTAAGGTGGGGGTAAATCTGGCTCCCCCCTTCCCAGTCATCTTAGGGAAGAACTGTGGAAGTTTTAGTCAGCTTCTTAAAACTGGAGCCACACTGGTTGGAGAAAAGGAGGACCCTCAGCCCTCTACCTCTGGTCTGCCAAGAAATAAAAAATGATGGGGAAAGAGTGAGTGAGGGTTTGTTTCCATTTAGTGGGGAGGAGATCGAGTCTCCACCTGGGGAAAGAAAAACATGCTCCCAAAAGAAACGAGAGGGAAGAAAGTTTATAGAGAAAACTAAGCACCTTCACCTTGCCTGATATTAGAAATCCTTCTCCCCAGGCAGTAGATCATGTAGAGGATCATTTTTTGAATCCCGCAATATTGCAAGATCGTCCCGTTTTTTAAGCAAGCTCAGTTGGAGGATCCGAACTTGCAGTATGCATTTTAACAGGCCATAGAAGCAGGTAAAGAGAGAACATGGAGAACATGTGAGACCAAACCAACTCCCCACTTTCTTCTACACCTGGTTATTATACCGGGTCATTCAGGGTGCTCTCCAAGGAGAACATACCCACCAGTTATTTGTGCCTCGCTCACACAGGAACACCATTCTGAGATTGGTGCATACACAAATATTAGGGGGCCACCTGGGCACAGACAAGACCCAGGACCGAATCTTGCTTCGGTTCTTCTGGCCAGGGGTGCATCTTGAGGTGACGAAGTACTGTGAGTCCTGTCCTGAGTGTCAAAAAGTGGCGAGTAAAAAACCTCCATGAACGCCGTTAGTTCCCCTCCCTATTATTGATGTTGGAATAGATTTCGTTGGCCCCTTGCCTAAAACTAAATCAGGATGTGAATATATATTAGTCTTAGTAGACTATGCTACCCAATACCCTGAAGCTGTTCCTTTAAGGAACATGGCTACAAAAACGATAGCTAAGGAATTATTGAAAATATTTTGCAGGGTAGTCTCCCTAAGGAAGTGCTTACTGATCAGGGAACCCCCTTTATGTCATGGATATTTAAAGAGCTGTGCTGTCTCCTGAAAGTAAAGACAATCCGAACCTCTGTTTACTACCCACAGACAGATGGGTTGGTAGAGAGATTCAGACGATCCCTGAAAGGTATGTTAAAAAGGGTCGCACAGGGAGCTTTGAATGAGTGGGATACTGCCTTACCATATCTGATGTTTGCTTTCAGAGAAGTTCCTCAAGCATCCACAGGGTTCTCCCCATTTGAGTTGCTGTTTGGAAGACATTGTTGCTAGACATCTTGCGGGATGCATGGGAGGCAGAGCCAGCAAGAGGGGACAGCGTGGTGGAATATGTAACCCAACTCCGTGACAGGTTGGAAAGAATGTCCCAACTGGTACAGGACCATTTAGGGAATGAACAGGCCCATCAGGAGAGGCGGTATAATAGGGGAACAAGAGTCCGGACGTTTGAGGCGGGGGACTGGGTATTAGCGCTTGTCCCCTCGGACCCACCTAAATTTGTAGCAAAATGGCAGGGCCCAGTGGATATAGTGGAAACAGTGAATTATAAAGTTCACCAACCAGGTAAAAGAAAAACCCACCAAATATACCACGTTAACTTTCTAAAGCCCTGGAAAGAGCATGAGTGCTTATTTATGTTGGAAGATGGGGAAAGATATATAGGACAAAAGGAACGAGCACCAACACAAGATATTAGCTGAGGGGAGCACTTCAATGCCCAATGACAAAAAGAACTTGATGCATTGGTGTCTGCTAACTCTGATGTTTTTTCTGAGGAACTTGGGATTACTCATGTCATACAGCATCAAATCATAACAGAGTCAGGGTCAAAGTGAATCAGCGGCACGTATGGGTTCTGGCGGTCATACGGAAAGCCATGGTGGAGGAAAATGCTGAAACTGGGTGTTATTAGAGAATCGTTCAGTGAATGGTGCAGTCCAGTGGTAATGGTGTCAAAGCCTGATGGGTCGATATGGTTTTGTATTGATTACAGAAAACTGAATGGGGTCTCTAAATTTGATGCCTATCCGATGCCTAGAGTGGATGAGCTGCTAGAACATGTGGGAACTCCACTCTAGACTTAACCAAAGGCTACTGGCAGGTACCATTATCAGCAGATTCATGTGAAAAAACAGCTTTCTTCACCCCTCAGGGTCTTTTTGAATTAGTGGTCCTTCCTTTTGGTCTGCACAGAGCCCTTGCCACCTTCCAGTGGTTGATGGACAGGCTCATGCTGAATAATATGCTGGAGCCTATCTAGATGATGTGGTGGTCTTTAGTCAGGACTGGCCGAATCATTTACAGAGGTTACAGGCGGTTTTAAATTCTGATAGGATACACAATGGGGCAGGGGTTAATACAACCCCAAGAAACTAAAGTGAATGCCCTGAAGAATTATCCTCGTCCCACTACCCAAAGGCAGGTTTGGGCTTTCTTGGGACTAGCGGGCTATTATCGGAAGTTTATCCAAAACTTTGCCACCAGAGCTGCACCCCTTACAGATTTGACCAAGGGTCATAAGAATCACTGTATCCAGTGGTCCCCGGACTGTGAAGCGGCATTTCAGGACCTGAAATGTGCCCTGCAGTCCAGTCTTGAGGAACCCCAAGGTTTTATACTTCAAACTGATGCATTAGGAGTAGGTATCAGGGCAGTACTGGCACAGAACTTTGAGGGTGAAGAGCATCCCCTCTTGTTTCTAAGCCTGAAACTTTTGCCCCGGGAACAGCAGTATGCAACCATAGAGAAGGAGTGTTTAGCAATTAAGTGGGTGATAGAGAGCTTGAAATACTATTTGTGGGGATGCTGTTTCACCCTCTACATTCACCATGCCCTGCTGCTCTGGATGTGCAGGGGAAAAGATTCAAACCGTTGTCTCAGGCGATGGTTCCTGGCTCTCCAGTCTTACTGTTTTGAGGTGAAGCACCAGGCAGGTAAAGACCATGTTAATGCTGATGTGATGTCACGACTCCCTAAATTGACTTCTTCTCCCTGTTTTAGGATTATACCGAAGCAAAGGAGGAAGGAATGTGAGCCAGTTCACAGATCAGCCACTAGGAGGAGCTTATGGGGGGCTTGAAGACACCAGACCCAGCACACACCATGAGATCAGGCCCTGAAATCAGCTTCCCTTAATTAACAGAGAACTGGGAGATGTGTGAGTCAGGTGTGAGTCATGAAGGTGGGGGGGTGAATTAGACAGCACCTGCAGCAAATGTAATCGGTTTTGGAGAGAGACAGGAGAAGCAACCAGGGTTGCAGATATGTGTTTTAAACAGTGTTTTTTCCCCCTGTTTTGTGAGGAGAGACTGGCTACAACTTTGGACCAGTGGTTTAATTTATTTTATTTTCATTTTTATCTTTTTGTATAAACCTCCCCAGCATTTGTCATTGAAAGGACAAATACAAAATAAACCCAGCCACTGTGTCCTTCGCTCTGTTGTCTGTCTCCACTGTGTCTGTTCAGTCAACAAGAACCGTGACTATAGAATGACATAATATACTACTTTTTTCTTTGCTCACATCTTTTCAATATTTACTGTTCACCATATATGAAGTAGAAGTAAATGGATCAAATTATATTCAAACATTTTTGGTCTGATGTGGACTCTCCCAACAAAGTTACCTTAAAAAATGGAAGATTCTTACTTTAGTTGGGCACTGCTGTCAGAATTCAGCAAATACACAGGATGGCCCATGTCAGAGATCTAGAAGCAAAAGCATGAGGTGTCAGTTATTGTTGCTAGTTTTCTGTGAGAAAGCAGGCTAACAGCCTAGAAAAATCACATCCAGGCATCTGTAACAAAACGATTTCAAATCTTATGACAGTGACATCATCAGCAGTTGAAGTTGCCTGATTGATTCCATGTTGTGTGAATCAAATTGCCTTTCAAGAAATCTGAGTGTGACCAGCAAGAAAAGATTGAAAAATATCTAGCTGTGAAGAATGACTTTACCAATCTAAGCAGCATATTCATAATTAAGATTTAACTGTTTAAGATCCAAAAGCTCTGTATAAGTCACAATGACATCACTGGTGTTGAGCACAGATACGGATGTTTGGATAATTTAAACACCATTAAAGCTCCATTTTCTGCAGTGGCTACAGAAAAACATTTGACACAATATGTTTCACAAGCAGTCTGTTGTACTTCAGTGCTGTCAAAGGGAATGCATTAAGTGAACCTGCAAGCTTGAAAGGTGAATGACCTTGTATTCATGGTAGCAGCTGATTGGAAGTTGGGAATCCTGTCTTTCACCTTGAGCTCTGTGTTCAATATAGGAACTAGATTGGAATTCTCCATAATAGTCATCCTTGTGACAGAACTCTTTCACCCATCCCCCAACCCCCCTGAGCTGTGCTGTACTGTGTGAACCCCTGAAGTACCTATTCTCAACTCATCTCCAATAACCAAACATAGTTATGACATAGCTAACAGAGTATTTTAAGAACATTAGTCCTCTCATCAATGCGTCTTCACTAATGAAGAGCAGAGTGGTACTGGAGTCTGCGCTCTTAGGTCCCTCCAGATGTCTTCTCTGTTCTTTAGATTTTTTGATGTTTCCAATTTCCTCCTGAAAGCATCCAGCAGGACAGGGCCAGGGCTTGGCAAGACTTCACACAGGACGAGACTCAGCCATAGAATCTGCCCTGTCCCCCTCTTGGAAAGCCCTATCTGATTCGTGGCCCAAAAGATGTATTGGAACGACCTGACGGACATTTGTGAGGCTTTCTAAAACTGAAACTGGTCCTTACATGTATGCTCATCCTCTCCGGGAAGCTACTCACCAATCACGATCTCAGGCACACCTCTTGAGCATCAGACCTGCTAAAAACCTGGCCCCCATGATTGGGGTGATTGGCCCACTCCAGAGAACACGTGGAGATGACATAACAAAGGTCATTACACATGAAAAGTGATACACATGATACACAATAACCAATTAAAATGGAAAATTAACTGTAAACCATGCAGAAAAAATACAAGTCTGAAATAAAAACATAATGCAGATGAGGTTTCCAGCTCTAATTGGATTTGGCTGCAATCATAGTAATAAGATACAATGTACTGATTTGCACACTACACCGATTTAACACCCATACAATGAATATAATTGAACTACAAAAAACAAAAAGGGCAAATACAGGATTACTGTGGAAGTCACTCTATGGCCCTGATAGAGGGATAAAACAAGTTTATATGCTGTATTTGTAGGAAAGCCACTAAGTTTGGTTTACAACCACAGCAAATATTTACGTGAAATATACTCATGACTTAATCCAAGGCTGTCAGGTGACTTTGTGTTCATTGTTTACAGAAATGTGTAAACTGTCTGCTCAGTAACTGAAGATGCCCAAAAACAGTCATTATGTTTTAAGTTGTTACAACCTGGTGAAGAGGAACAACTCAAGTGAGACTTCTACTCTTAACAGTTACATGAAACAAAGTTCTTAAAAATAAATGATGAACTTGTTCATACAAATGTTAATATTATGTAATTTGTGCAAACTGGGAAGAGAACAAATGCACAAAGTCATTCCTTTATATATATATATATATATATATATATATATATTATAAGGTAATGTTCGAATATACTATAGAAACTGAAAGGGTATTGTGTGGTTCAGAGACATTTTAAATCAGATTTCTTTGTTATTTTTATTTTTAACAAGGCTTTCCTATTTGATTAATCAAGAAACAGGTTAAAAAAGCGCCCACTGGAAAATGTTTCTGACTGACGAATGTGGTCAGATTCTGTTAGTATTCTACCAATCGGTACAGTGTGAAGTTGTTACCCCCCACACTCGCCATAACCCTGTGTTTTAAGCTCTCTTTTTATGGGAATGCAGCAGCTGGTTAGTTAAAAAGGTTTAAGCGTTTAGAAAAAAAAAAGGAAAGAAAGCCTCCAGTAGAGGGAAAGAGTCATTCCTACCAGCAGTCAGATTCCTTTTCTTCCCTGCCGGATTGAGATAAACAGTTTCCTATACAGTCTTGAGAACCTATCATGTATTACAAGAAACATATGCTTGCTGACATAATATGTAGATGCAGAGGGTCCAGAGGGAGGATGGTGGATTCATGGTGCACTGAAAAATGCTATTAATTCTTTGTTCCTTTCGGCTCCAGTATTTCTTGTTTCTTTTATTTTTTTTCCCTCTTTTTTTTTCCACTGGCTTGTACGAAAACTATTTCCAGATTTTCATTTGACTTTTTTTTTAACTTTTCTTTTGTAAGGACAGCACAGTCCCGCTGCCTTTTTTATTGGCTGAGGGCAGTTTTAGGAAAACAAAACTTAAATGCAGCTGCACATACTTTGTACGTATCCTATTCAGAAGGGATTCCATCACACCACTCTTTCTTTCTTTCTTTTTCTCCTCTGTTTCTGTGATTTTAACTTCTTTTTTTTACCTTTTTCTGCTTCTTTCCTGTCATGGGGTGTGCCTGAATGTTGGAAGGATTCCACAGAGGCAGATTTGCTTTAGGCAGCACAGTCGTGGATAGTTGGGTTACATCTTAAGGCATGAGTGAAGTTGTGATTTTTAAACAGGATTACTAACATAGGTTTTCCTTAATGGAAACTACATGGATATCAGATCATATCTGTCTTTGTTAAAGGAACGTCATACAAAACATGAAAGAACAATAACTGATTCTACTTTGCAATGAATGACTCCTCTGTTGCCCCATTAACTGCGGTTTAATATAAAAATAATAATAAGATTAAAATAAAGGACTAATTTTTGTCCTATAGGAGGTTGCTTAATATATTTCCAGTTTATATACCTTGCGGTTAAATTGTGCACAATCTTGTTGTCATTATATAATGCATTCTACTCGGGCCACGACATCCCTGAAAACCAACATGCTGCCTTTGTTTGATGACTGTAGTCCGAAGGTCAGAGGTCAATAGTTTCCCAGCATGATTTTGGATCACATAGCTTGCTTTTCTTACTGTAAATTGCATTTCTTTCAGAAGGATAGGAATCAGGATGCAAGAAATAAATTTATATACAAGGATACAGATGATACAGCAGCAACAAAAAAGGAACAATTGCACATTTTTATTCAAGCTGTGTTTAATGAGTGTTGGCAGAGAGTAAAGTTTATGAAACTTGGAGACGAAGCAGATTGCTGGGGTGGAGGAAACTCAAGACTGAACAGCTGAAATGGCCTTTGGGAATGTAAATATAATTTCTGTTACAAAATGGACTCTTTTCTGCAGATTGACTGTTTAGTATTAAAAAAAAAACTGACAGTAAATGTTTTTATTTAAAAATCATGGCTCCATTAATGACATTCTTTAAGCAGTAGTTATTTGCATAATGTTAAGTTACTTTAATTTTCCTTATAGAAGAAAAAGCGGATGTTAAATGAACAGTAGGATGTTGAATGAAACTCATAGCAGGCAAACAGCTTCACTCGTCTGTGTTTTTGCTATTATACAATGCTGATAAAATATAATACTGATTGGAACCTTGTAAAATTGACAAAAAGATTTGGTTCTCAGCAACTCACCATGTCAAATTGCATTATTATTATTAATGTTGTTGTATTTCATTTGCAGAGGCACAGTAATGTTTTACTATGAGTTATTACCATGGTGAATAAAGTTCTCGATAGCTGAATAAAATGTTTGAATTACATACCATCTCAATGTCAAGTATTTAGATGTGCACAATATGGAGTTAGAAAAACAACTTATCTTATCAATCATATGGATTATTTTTAAACTGAATTACATTTTCCATACTAACATAGCCTTTCAATCCTTCATCCTTTTCTTCCCCGTTTTGTGATTTTCTGGATAGTTGTCTGTCATGTTTTAAAAATGAGACTCACAACCAGAAGATTTTTTTCTATTGCAGTCTCTACAGACAAACTAAAGTGTATGTCATCATCACCATCAGCCTTTATCAACACACTGCTGGATGAAGGCCGCCGTAACATGTTTCCACTTGTTTGGATGTTCAGACCAGGTTTCAGCACAATAAGTGAGCACTGGCAGTATACGCTGATCAAATACTTTTCTCTTCGGGCAAATGGATAGATTTCTTCTCAAATACACACCATCCCATTTTCACTTTTCTTTTGATTTCTTCCATAAGACCTCCATCTGTGTTGATTTGTGAAGTGATGCTGCCTCATATTTCTTGGCACCCAGGTTTGATCCTGGCCTTGGCTGTCTACATGTGTTGAATTTACATGGTGTTTCCCCTGGCGTGTGGGTTTGTCCGTGTGCTCCGGTTTCCTACCACCTCCCAAAGACAAGCTGCTTGGGATGATTGGCTACTCTAAATTGCTGTGTGTGGGTGTGTGCTGCACTGCGATGCTCTAGCATCCCGCCCACAGTATACCCCAGCTCAACATGACTCTGTGCTGGATGAAGAGCTGATTGAATATGGATGGAGGAATACATATCAACATCATCAGCCTTTGAGCAGCCTCTCCACTACAGGATGGATGAGGACCTGCCCAAGATGTTTCCACTAGTGTCAGTCTAAAGCTTCTCTTTTCCAGGTTACTGCTGAAAAATAGATGTATTCATATATATATATATATATATATATATATATATATATATATATATATATATGTAGCATACATATACATTTTGATCAAGCATATCCTGTGGCAAATATCAGTTTTCAATTTTAGTCTTCCCGGCTTCTCCCTTATTGAAGGGCATAATGCTAACTACAGAAAGTTAAAAACTGAAGTCCCTCTGGGCTTTTAAAACACAGCATTTTAATAAAATCACTTTCTGCTTTGTGATTTTTTTTTATGGAATAAGTTAAATTACTTGAAGAAATGTTTCCATTATTCATAGAACCCCCTCATTTTATGTAATCCCAAATGAATCAGTGAAAGACAGTAAGCTATGGTTTATGCCAAATAATAGTCTAAATCTGTAGACCAGTGTGTTCAGCTGTATCAGTGTTAAATTACATTTTGATGGCAATGTTGGTGCTGTTTAGTATCTTGATTATAGCTACAGAATGCAAGTTTATATTATTTTTGACAGTCTCTAAATTGCAAGCTTGTAACCCTTTCCAAAGCAAATAAAGAGTGGTGGGGTAGGGGGTGTGGGAGAGACAAACTAACTCAATATGGCACAATGGTTATACTATAGGAATTACATTATGGGCGTTCACTTATTGCTTAATTGTTTTGCTTACAATACTGATTCAGATAAACATTTTCTCTTCTCACATCAGAATTCATTGTGTAATGTACAATTGGATGAAAATTAAATAGGATACAACTTTGGCAACCAAAAGACTAATGCTTAATCTGAACCTCACACTGGCATCGGTCATGGGCATGATTCACATGCAGAAAATGGCTTTAGTATTACAACTACTTAATTTAGTCCCATCATTATTGTTGGTGATTTAATGTACATGTGTACCTTGTCTGTTTGTCTCAAAGGGTTAAGCACTCTGTGGCAACTTATTGCAATGGGAGCTTTAATGAATTAGAATTGATTGATTGATTGAGTCCCATGCACAAGGTCTGCCTACATCATAAGAGAAAGGGGTGCCCAAATCTAGATCATGGAAGACTACATCATATCCCAAAACATGAGCTGAACTGGCCAGCTTTGGACAGATGGGCTCCACTGAGGGCCATTTCAGGGGCCAAAGCTCCTCGAAATGTCTATACAAGAAAAACACCTTAATATGGAGACCAATGGAAGTCATCAGTACAGTGTTTTGAGACTGAATAGGCCATATAAAGAAGCTAGAAGAGCCTGGAAGCAAAATCCTCTATCGATGCCAATTACTCTTGTTTAAAGGGGATTTGCAAAGGAAGTTTTTACTTTAGTACAAAATTAATTCAATGTTGAAAGCTAAATTTACTTTGATTCTCATCTGCGGTTTGCTATTCTTTACGAATCCTGAAGAACATCTTTTATTTTTATTATTTTTGTACTTTTAAGAGGCTTTTAATCTGTCCTTGTTTACCTTACCATAATTGAAACCATTGACTCACTTACAGTTTTGAACAGTTGTAAGTCGTGATAATAAAATACAATTCAGCTGTAACCTATTTTAATTTTAAAGTTTAAGAACTGTGGACTTTAGGCATTCCACGGTGGACTTTATTAATTTAGGTTTTTCTTTTTTGTCTGAAATGTGCCTGAGTACATCAAAGAATTTCATGAGCCAAGAATTTATTCGCAAAGCTCTATGGTACTTGTTTATTTTTATAATTACATTAAAACAATATATGACATAAGGCAAATACAAAACAAAAACCAAACAAACCAACCAACCTACAAAAAACATCAAACGTGTTGCTGGGGAAAGAGCGACATGTTGCAAAACAGTTTTTTATATTATTTTGAAACCAAGGTAGAATGCAAAAAAGAAAATACCAACATAGATAGAAGAAGTATTCATTAAGGCCAAACAGTTTCATGACCAGCACTTACTGAGCCATTTCTGACTGTGTTTGGTGTGTTTTAAATTGGTGGGATGATGAAAATTGCAAGGCTGATTTGAAATTGAATGCTGATAGTTTCCAGGAATGGTGGCTGAGAGGACCTATGTTCAATAGGCTTCTTGAAGGCAGAATTCAAGCTTGGCAAGTCCATCACTCGGCTGAGGTCAAGCCATCTGTCTGTTTGTTTACAAGATTGAGAGCCTGGTAAAGGAATTAAGACTTTTTTCCTCTTATTTCTTGCTCCCACTACTTTTTAAGCTAAACAAATGATCTAAGCAAATGGATTTGTTTGAGATTATGTGCTGTTTATTCAAAACATTTGATTAAAAATAAAGTTTGCAAACATGTTGAACTTTAAATGTGAATTTTAGAGTGATTGAGATCTAACTTTTCAATCACATAACCATTAGGACTGAAGGTAATCAGATCAGTGATTAATGAAATCAACATTTCATTAATGTAGCAGGGTGAGCCAGTGATTTAATACAATGTTTCCTTCATTCATTATGCTTTTAAAAGTTCAAAGGTGTAGAGAGTAAGACATTTTTCCAATAATCTGGGCTGTAAATAATAAATCTGGCTATTTAAACTGATTGTATCTACTGATTATATCTGAATAATCCAATTTATTGATTTGTGTTTAGGCAACCACAATGACCACAACAGTGTCTGTCAGGAAATTCAGAGTTTTGCCTAAACTTGAAAACTATTTATATTTGGAAGCTGAGCAACCAAATTGAATCAGGCCTCCTCCGCAGTGTTCCTGATGTTTAATTCATGCTTCACTTAAAATCTCTATATATCCAAATACTTTAACATACTGTATACCAATAACACAGCATGCTCAGTCAATTATCACATGAATCTTGATGTATCTATATCCACTAACATGTTAAATGAAATATATAAAACATATCATACGAAGTGTGTTATTTTTACATATCTTACATTTACAGTACACATTCTGTTACTGGCACATATTGTTAAAAAGGTTTGTAAAGTCTAAAACATAAGAACAAGAAACCCTGTTCATCACATTCCCCCAACTAAAATTACCTGACGTTAATCCTTCAGGCTTCATTTCAAAGCGATTAAACCTATTCAATGAGCAGAGAGAAAATTTGAAGGTTGGTTCTACAGGTTTAGTGTTCCTAATTGTTGTCTTTAAATGATGTAATGGAAATTTGCCTTCTACACTGCAGGGACAATAATTCTTCCTCATTGATCCCAAAATTACCAGAATGAAGAGCAGACATTTTTAGGTGATTACTGCTGGAGAGAAGACTCATAGTATGTGGAATGTAAGTGAACCCTAACTATGGGGATGCTGTTCTGATAAATCACTGTGATCAGCATGTGTACTCTATTAAAATGGACATATTTGTTTCCCAGTCCGAGGAGCATGATAACTTCCAGGCGGCACTGTGTGTTTATCAGCCGCTCCCTGATGATTTATGTTCATTGGTTCCTCCGGTTGTTTGCTCCAGCAGAGTCGCGGGCTGTTTAGAGAAATGCAAAACATGCTGTCTGAGGGGGCAATCCTACAGGATGTTGGCTTGCAGCCCGGGGAACCTGGGACATCCCTCATCATACAAGGGAGAGCCACGGGCTGTGTGGGATTGCAGGACAAACACTCCTCGGAGGAGAGGTCCCTGGAAACCTCCCATTACTTCTAGGCCCTCGTTCTGGGTGGCCCACTGGCCTTATTTTGGTGGAAGATGATATGGACTGACCCAGGAACAAGAGGAAACATAAAAACTTTTAGATTTTTCCCCTTCGTGCCGGATCTCATCATTCAAAGTACAGCCTCGACAGTCTTTCAAGGTTTTTGTAAGAATACATATAGGTCGTGCCTTGACCTTTTCTTTATTAATTCCTGTACAGTTACAGCAAAGGTTACACAGTTCACTGGCTCAAGATTTTTATTTATGTATTAAAAACAATTATTGCAAAGTTTAAGATTTCTTTTAATACCTTTTAGTGGAAAGAAAGGGAAATTAACTTGTAAGTCTTCATAGATATCAGGTTCAAAATAATGTTACTTCACTTTAGTTTTGTTTAAAAACGGTTCATTACACTGGAATTCTGTTACATACACAATTGTGAAGCGCTTTGTGAAGTCTATTGGCAGAATTGCTACTGCTCAGAGGAATGTTTCCAAGTAGTGTTGGAGAATGATTATTATCAGCATCATCTTCATCATCTAGACTCACTTCAAGCATTACTATCCAGCCAACAAGCGTGTCCAATTCCGATTTGCATGTTATCCCAAAAGATGGAATAAAATGAGGTTTAGCTGAGTGCTCCTCAGGATTAAAGGTGTACAGGCACAGACAACACAGTTTAAGAAAATAGAGAGATCAAATGGAACTATTTAAAGCTAGTTTCCAGATTTTAACTGGATATCATTTTGAGACGGATTTTACTGGCGCAAAAAGTTTGGAAGTGCCATTGATAATGCCTTTCCAGGGACATATTTTCGGGATTGCCATTTTGTTTGACCCATGTCAGGTTATGAAATTGAGAAGAAAATGCAAGCTAAGTATAATCTGTTCTGCATAAACCTTTGAGGGAAGGATTCAGCCATTAGTAAACATTTAGAGAATCTTTTTGGCAATTTATATCACCAAGTAGCAGGTAACGAGGCTGGGAGAAAGAAGACTGTTTGAGGTATTGTAAACAGAGACGAAAAATGTTGGAAACACTGCAAAATAATAATAATGTCCAAGAATGTAGCTGAAACAGAAACTCTCAGTTAGAATATTTTTATTCAATGCTGCCCAGAAGAAAGGATTGTAGGCCAAAGTGCTTGTTGTGGTGCAGTACTCCCAATGTGTGGCTTCATTGTAGTGGGTACTGATAACTCCCCTTTGTCTGAGAGTTGGTCACTTTCCAGGAATGTGGAAAAATTGACACAAACCAATTCTCTCCCACAGACTAAGCAGTACTGCTTACTCCCAGCAGACATCTTTACTGTCATGGTATTTTTTTTTTCTTCTTACTGTCTGGATGAGGAAAACAGAAGTTGGGATTCCAGACAGGGAAATGAGAGACTTTTCCCTTTAACATTCAGTGAATACAATAAATAATCCTTTTCAAATGACTCCAATATGTTAAATAAATGAAAACTAATTCTCACACATTCGGTTTGGAGCAAAGTTTCCAAAGATATAAGTGCTTTAAGGAGCTCTTAGTTGGCTGTATTTCATGTATAATATATGTGGTTTGCCTGGAACGTGAGTGCAAACCAGGCAAAAATTTGGATTTCCATCTACAAACAAAGCTTGCCATCCAGATTTTTTATTTATATAAAAGGAAAAACAACCACTTTACATTTCGCATTACTGGTGTGGATATGTAACAGATATATTGGTACTGTTCAGTTAAAACGTTTTTTTATGTGACTTTCTTTGTTTATAAAATAGAATCTGTTGGAATATCTGAATCTCTGTGCAATCAGTAGCCAAAACCCAAAGTTTGACCTAGTATGAAAATGCAGGTGGGGGTCCCATGTGCCTGTAAATTAAACACGGCTGCTGCACGGTGAGCTAATGTTAGTGGTATGTCTTTCTAAACAAAAGTTAGTGCTTCAGGGGAAAAGAGGGTTACTCCAGTGGTGCCCCAGCCAGATAAGTCATAATCAGAGAAACTTGGCAGTCTCTGGAGAATATATTAGAGGGATTAGGTAAATGCAGATTTGAAGATTGGGTTGGGCACTGGAAAGTGGAAAATATGTGTTAGATTTTATTGCAAACATGCTTCCCCTTCCTAGACAACCCCCACCCCCCCAACCTTTCCTCACTCCAGTTGCTTGTGAAACATCCCAGTGACTCAAAAAAGAACAAGTAAAATGTACAAGCCGTAATCTTAATTTATCATTTACATGATGCAGATGATTTTGACAAAGCAGAAGAGAATAATTTCACTAAACGTTTGTGGTCTCATGCACATGTTTTTGAGAAGCTGTTGAAAAGGCATCCTGTCCTGTTCAATCTGTCACAAAAGCCTCTTGTTCAACAAAAATCCATAAGGATTTGCAATATGCAAAGATGTGCCATCTGAAATCTTGACTTACCTCCAGCACATCTTTCTTTCTGTTTTCATAGTAATTTTATAAATAAGATTTTATACTTGTGCATTCACTTTCCTCGTTTGGACACTTTACTCCAAGAAGTTCAATAATGAAAACACCAAAACTGAATCTTATTGGGCAGTCAGTATCAATACCTACACTGTTTGAAGGGCCCCATACAAACACACACACACACGCGATTGTAATAATGATGACTAACATATCAGCTCAGAAGATATAGTGTTTGTGTGTCATAGTTTTTTTTTTTATTCTGAAGGTTATTTTTGGATGATTCATCATTATGTTAATAAATGTGTAGTATCCAGGGCACATCAAACTTACTGGGAGAAGCATTGATTAATATACATTTACATTTTTGGAAGAGTTTCTTGGAAAAATTACCATAAACTTAAGTGTATTCATTGTTTGTTTGCTTAAGTTTGGAAGAAAAGTCTTCGGGGTTAAAATGTTTAAACATTTAAAACATGAAACAAATGGCCATTATTTGTATTGACTGGAGTAACAATAACAATACAAATTTGAATTAAATTTAAAAGATTAAATAAATAATCTGTGGTATAACAGCCACCAGACAGCTCAGTTTCCAGGCTTGTTTCAGATACCAGCTTTTCAACTGTCCTTAACCCCCTTGCTACCTTAATCTCTGCCAATCCCTTTCGCACAGACGCCTGTTTGCTGACGTATACCCTCTGCATGGAGGGTAGGCTTTCAGCCGCAATCAAGGAGCACCAGATGCAGATGCAGACTTCAAGTTCATCTGCTTCGGCCCCCTCTCGGACTCAGGTGACTCGTCCTCAGGTGTGCCTGCCTCTGTCTCAGTCTCCTGGCCGTCTGTGCAACTGCTTGACACCTCCTGCCCCCCCCACCCCGGCCAGGGCAGCCCCGCCCTCAAGTCGTGTCGGCCCTGGCCAGTCATTCGCCAGGACATGTGGCTGTATGGACCGCAGGCATCACTGGATTTTCTATCTCGTATTTTCTCTCTCTCATAAAAAAACATTCTCTTTCAATGGATATGAAACCAATTCCATAACATTTTAAGTTTATATAATTCATTTTTCTTTCACATTTCATCTTGACAGTAAACTCATCAGCAGGAGGCCTACAGTCGAAGACGGATTCTTAACTCTTCCAAGTTTTCGATTTATTCTGTGTTACTTTCTAGATACCTGATCCTTCTGCGTCTGTGCATCTGCATGCATATGTCTGTGTGTGTGTGTTGGAGGGGGCAGGAGAGGGGGTGATACGTAGTAATGCAAAACTAGTAACCAATGACAGAGACTACAGGTCTGATGAGGGGGAAATCCCAAGTGCCAAGATAGTTCAAACTGTGAACTGAAAATGCACTATACAGTATTTCCAAATGTTTGGGGACCACACACAACTTCCAAATGATGGCTGTTCACAATGTGTTTATCTCTACTTCGCATATGGCCTGAGGGAGGCTTATCTGGTTACTTTTGCTAATAAAATGAATGTACAGAAAAGAGGCTGATCATAACTCATATAAATATTTCCTAATGGACATGTGTGTACAGTAAAGAATATCTGCTTATGCCAGTAGTGTGTGTTTTTGGTCAAGAAGTTGGCTCTGTGAATCTGAGGTATCATTTATATGATGTAACAATTCCAAAATCTTGCACTTCACCAATTATGGGTTTTCTGCATGTTCATTACTCCAAAGACTCAAAGACTAAATTTGTTTAAATAGAACAAATGGTGTTCAACTCTAATTAAATGTTTTGAACATTTAAATATCTCAAGATTTAAGTCCTAGCTTAGAAACAGCTGTGGTATGCAAATAACAATACCATCCGCATATTTTTGTTTTATCTTTTTTTTTTACGTTAGTTTTATTTTGCTGTAATTTACTAAATGTTAATTTGAAGATAAGAAACTTTCATTATTGTAATATTTGAGCCATTAGTAGTTGGCAAGTGGGAGAGGCTTGTTCCCTCCAATTAAATCTCATTATCTTCTTATTGGGTATCAAACCTCCATGCAAAGCAAAGCTAGCATGTAATTGTTATATATTTAAAATGTTAATTGTATGTATTATGTTTCCTATTTTTGTACACTTGAAGTGCCTTAGTGTTAAATGTTGTCTGCAAATGCGTTTTGAAACTGAACATTTTATTTGCATTCGAATGGGCTTCGTATCAGCTGAATACTGTAAAGGAAGAACTAAAAACATGCATTCTCAGTATTTCAGCGTATTCAGTTTTGGATGTTTCAATTACAATACCTTGACTGAGTCTAATCTTATGTTCTGTAAACTTTGTATGCATTACCTCCCTCTAAGCTGGGTTTCCATTAAAATGGTATTGTAGGAAACAATATGGGCAATGTGATGACATTGTGGGAGGAGCTAACCATTTGCATAAAGAAATTAAATATGCTACAAAAGTGTGCAACTGTCTCCATTGTTTTATGGCTGTTTATCCACATTTTACCTCTTAAATCTTGGGAAAATACACAGTTTAATGCATAACATGAATATGCAATTCAAATTTAGCCACTGTCTATAGTTCCATTATTTGAATACATTCAAACACTACTGAATCAAACACAAATACTGAGAATTTTAACTGGACTTGCTGACAAAAGATGTGGTCCATCAGAACTATGTGGAATGCACATTTTTTCCTTTGGCGGATTTGGTTGGGAATCCACTGCAGTAACTTGAACTGATGTTTTCCTTTAACTGCAGATTGGCTCTGCAGTTTTGTATTAGGGCAACTTTTCAAATCTATCCATTGTCCATTTCTAAGTTCTTGGATTTCAGGAGCTTTCCAGCAGAGAGAGAGAGTGGGAGTTTTCTAAGTGTGCAGACTTTTCAAACTGGGTCCTGTTTTCATAACTTTTACTATGAGATGTCTGCTTTTCCCCCAAATCATAGCCCCAGTCTTCAGACAAAGCAGGAAGTCAGCAGATGTTTCTAGCTTTGACAGTTTGACAGGCTGTTCTGCTGCATTAGGTGAGAGGAGGGCAGAGGAATGTATGTTCCCTTTTCACTCCTGCATGCCGTTTTTTATTATTTTCAAGAGAGTACTCCTCACAGTATCACAATAGCAGGTTTTGGCATCATCCATTTCTTTCATTCAATGTCATGCTTTCCGCATTAAAGTAGAAAGGAATGCAAGTTTGGCTCAGAGGGGGCAGTAACACCAGAAATATGTAAGTGCTTGGAGGTAAGAGTGTAATTTGGATCCACTGTTTAACCACACACATTGTGAGCGAGCCACTGTGAAATGCTGCTTACAAATTGACCTTCCTAAATAAAGTGCATTCATACCTAACCAGTGGAATAACTTTTGTTTCAGAAGGGGGTGGCGACAAGTTGTTGAGCAAGGAGGGTTCAGGAAGGAGGAAGGGAGGTGTCAAAGCATCCCCCACTAAACCTACACCTATGTACCTAACCATTACCAAAATGGGGAACAATCAAGTCTGTACGTGGAGTTCTTTGTGTGTAATCAAAGTCACGTTGCCGGTAAAGTGTACCCTACATTACACACACACACCCAGAATCTGACAGAAGATTATCTGAGAATAAGACTCCTGTTTACTGTGATCAAATGTTAATGGAATATAAAGACTTGCAAACTCTAGGGATGTGGAATTAGCCATTGGATCTGGGAAGGAACAGGATTTGATACATTAGCCCGGGGAAATGTCTAACGTCCCATGGGATTTTCAATCACCATTGGTTTGCGGACTGATGTTAGGGTGTGTAAATCCTCGGCAGAGGTCTCATGAAATGTAACCCTCTTGTAGTTGTTACCTTTCAGAGGGGATGTGGATGGCTGAAGTCATTTATTTTCTTTTCAGAGGGGGAGTAGGAGGGATGTGTGTGTGGGGGGGGGTTCAACCACTCAAAGGAAGGTTGACAGACGTTTATTCAGCATAGCAGGTAATGCACACGTTGTCTCCATATGGAGTTTAAATAAACCCCCTATGATTCCAGGGCTGGAGGTTTTTTTTTTGTGTTCATAAATTCCACAGCATGAAGCGTCTCGCTGAATGGGTTTTAGGAGGCCATATTTTGTTGTACTTCAGCCCAGTCTTTGTAACTATAATTGTGTGATGCATATCTTTACTTATTACAGACTATAGACATAGACTATACTATAGCAAGTATTGTTTAAGTTAAAACAGTTGTGTTTTTGGCTTTGTAACGTGTTGGTTTGTGTCTATGGTGCTGGGCCAAAAGTTGGTTGTGCCAGCCCTGTTCCTACAGGCAATATTAAGATTATATTGGTGCTTTCCTACCTACATAAGAGCAGGAGGAGATAAGGTGGGGATTTTTAAGGCCTTAAGTTGAAAACCTCATTTAAAATAAATATTTTTTGCCCCTGGTTAATCTGGCTATGGGATAGGAATTGTGGCTGAACAAATTGTCTCAATGGCAATTAAGCTGCAAACAAAAGCAAAATTATAATACCAGAATTTGTAAAACCATATGTTTAGAACTGTATTTTTGTGGGTCGATGTTTGTTTATGAAAGTTTTTATAAAAAAACTAACTTTTTTAAGCACATCAATCTTAAAAAAATACTCAGCAAGAGAGAAAGTTTTATGACTTTAAGTGTGTAGTACCTCCTTAGACTAGGATTTCCTTTCTCTTAGCAGGGCAGCTTTAACCAAAAGTACACTTTGTTTCAAAGGAATTACAGAGTAACTGCACATTATATTTCATTTGAAGATTAGGCCCAGTGCCTTTGTTTATTTTCAAAGACTACTAGGTTAAGAGTAAACTGAGGCAAAAATAAATAAAAAGGCATACAAAATTACATTAATAAGTCAAGCATATTGGCTCAGGTGTCTATAGCTTCAGTACTTGGACTGCCTGCAGTGAGTTCAGTTTAAAAAAAATAAAATAAAACATAAATTACAGCAGAGGGTAATTTTAGAATACTTGGCACATAAAATGTGCATTTTCCCCTTGTTAATTGTTAATTATTACCATGTGCATATGCCGAAGTTCTCACAGAGTATAAGCTACAATAACATGGAACAGGCTACATTATAGGATGTTAAAAAACTGATAGAAAGACAAATCTTTCAATAACACATCAAATTTTCTCCACTGCAAAGGTCTCCCAGTCCCATCTGTGTTTGAAGAATCAGATATGGCATTGTTTACTGCTTGCTCCATATGGCATTAGGTTATACGAAACCTACACTGTTGGTACGTCTCCTATTGGTTGGTAGAGGGGAGGTGACACAACAAAGTCTAACCTTCCTTTTCATGTAATTATTATTACATATATTTAAGATTCCTCAGCCCATTCACTGACGATAGAACACTTGGATGGAATCACCTCAATGTATTTAGCTCTAGGGAGAATAAAATCAAGTTTTTTCACCAGATTTAACCTTCTGACAAGAAGTCCAGACGGACCCAAAGACCTTCATCTTCGAGAGATATTGAACCTGACTGGATAATACTATGTTTGGTGCTAAAAGCAATAGGTTATCTGCAGAATTCAATATAATTCTGTGATGTGCCCATGATTGACAGGCCTGCAAGATTCTACTTGTTGCGTTTGACTAGAAAAAGGGTCTACTCGGACACATACCAAAAACTGTGCATCAGAGGAAAAGTAATTTATTGAAAATGTAGAAAATATATTTAAACATTGGTATAGAACTAATCAGGAATCTAACAAGAAAACTTGCCAAACAAGGTTGCTATATATATATATAACCATCAGCCCATATCGATCCACTGCTGGTTGAAGGCCTCCCCACTTGTTTCCACTTTCTTCCATCTACAGCTTCTCTTTTCCATGTCACGCCTGCAAAGTGGATGATTTACATCTCTTATATAATACATATTTATGGGGAAATGTCAGGTAGTTATCAAATCAGCTCACGGCTCTTACAAAAAAAGAGGCGACAAACACAGCATACATGTCCTCTAAAATATATTGTCAGGTAATTTTCTTATCCTCACATATTAAGCATACAGCAATGTCAGCAGAGCTTAAGAGATGGGTGAACCAGTGATAACACTGACACTGCAAGACCAGAGGGCCTTGACGAGTCCAAGGAGTGACTGTCCTGTGGTAATTCACAAAATACCTGCCTGACTTTAAGTCCACTCTGCTATGGTGGCACTCCACCAATTGTCCACTGCCCCTTGGGGAATACCAGTATCAGTCAGCTAATGACATAGTCCAGATTCAAACCTGTGATCTTTGTACTATATTGTGTCTGTGTTTGTGTTTGTCCTGTATCGTTTTCTTTTGTGTTGTGTGTTATTATTTGGAAACGTCTTCTTTTCAATTTTTAACACAAGACAGATTTTGACATATTGCTTGAGTTTTGTTATATAGCTGCATAGCCTTATCAATGCAGATCTATGTGTAATAGAGCTCATCGTGTAAGTGATTTTGTTGAGGTAACATAACCCCTCTGTAAAATCAGTACAGTTATAAACCTCCTGCGTGTTTAGCGGTGTTGCGGTTTTATCACTTCACTGGGTGGAGCTGATGCACTGCAGTTCAAATCCCAAGTGGGGAGTGGGTGCTCCGACCTGCACGCGCTACATATGCAGTGCAAATGTAAAATACAAGCCTGTGGTATTTACATGTGTTACTTTACAGTATCGTATGGCAGCAATTCTCTCCAGGTTCCACTGTAATTGTTCTCTACATCAATTAAGAAATTCTTTAAAGAGAGATTTGTACAGAAAATTGTTGATTGGCTGTGTTAAAGTTCCTTGTTCATTCTTCCATATTTGGACAGGTTAGATTAAATAGTATAGCTTACATTTGGACAAGCGGCAGGGATTATCTGTAAAATCCATTAATTCACCCTTTCGGTCAAGACATTTGTCAATGTTCAGTCACACAACAACATATTCATCTGGAGAAGATCTCTGTGAGGTTTGGACCTTGCTCAAATCTGTTTGGAAAGTTTTCTAACCCTTACAGCCAGACAAACCTACAAATTCAAAATATGATTGATCCTATTTACTCTACTATACATCCTCATAATTAAATGATGTTATGCTATGCAAAGAATCATAGCTGCAATCCCTTCAGAGGATAGCTTTATCATTGGTAGGAAAGGGGGGGTGTAATTTAAGATTTGTGACCAAAGCGGAAATTGTTGTACTTTACTTCAGTTCCTGTTGCTTTCAATCACATAATTTTGGATCCAGATATTCTTGGTTTTGGAACCTTTCCAAAGAAGAGCTGGATTTCATTTTCAGTGAGTTGTGATTTTTTATATAGTTAAGTCTCAGTTTGATGATTATTTTTGTTTGGTTTCTAAAGATATTCCTTAGATTTTGAGGTGGTGCATCTTATCTGTTATGGCTTATAGTTGATTAAAGATTAAAAAGTGCTATATCTTTAGGATTCCCTTTGAGTTTGTATCATTAAACGCATGAACTCTTTTCAATTTCTATTATGTATCTGAAAATCCTCTTTTTACTGCATAACACTTGGATCTGTTTATTTTATTTATTCTTTTTACTGATGGCAGTTAAATATTGTGAGCAAGATCTAAGAACTGCGTTTTGAGTAAACAAATACAATTATTACAATCAATCTTCCCATCATAATTGCTAAAATACTGTGAGATGTCTGGCGTGAACAATCCTCTGGTGAGTTTATGACTCAGCCTAAAGAGAATGCTTTGTTTTGTTTTTTTCCACTAACTTGAGCATTTTGATTGGCTCGTGTGGAATAATTACAACTCTGGTATTCTGGAAAAATAAGGTCACAGTGTAAAACAAGCTCCTGTTGATTTGAGTAAATCTTTATGTTCTTGTTATGTGACTTTCTACATGGTCCATGGCATACTATAGGAATTCTGTTGTTCTTTCCTTCAAAGATGATTTCCCATGCTGGAAGGGCTCATCCAATAAAAGCATGTGATCGATCAGTGTGCCGGAGAGGCGATATTGCGGTTCAGATCCTGGCTATTCAATTAGGCAGCTGGGGTTGAGATCTCAAGGCATCACAATTGGTCAAGCATCACAGGGGTTAGAGCAGACAAACCTGACAAAGGATATTCATCTGAACACCTACTGTTGGAGCGCTGGTGGGCTTTGCCTGCACCCCTCCCAGGCTGCGGAGACAGATTATAGCCATGAATCATGCTGAGTTGATATGCTAGGAGGCTGTGACAATTTAGTAGACATAAAAGGACAAAAACAATTTAGATTATTTGATAGAGTTTTCATTATAGCAGTGCCGCTGATTACTGTTTTGCAGAAACAAATAGGCTTGTAGGAGATCCGTTCACTTCTCCCTGGGCACTTCCTGGAAGCCAGTTGTGGGAACTCCTCTCGTGAGAGAAATGCTTTGTCAAACTGTGGTGAGACCACTGAGAAGGACAAAATATAGTCACAGCATCAACTGTATAACGTTATGCTACCAAGAAGATATTACATAGTAAGCCCAATCAGATGACATAAAGTACCAGTTTTATAAATGGCATTTGCCAAATAGGTTTGCTGTGAATTTGAATTCAGGTTATTTCCAAATCTAAATATTCTTCTTAATACATATACATATTGAGATATACATTTAAGTATGTGTGTATGTATGTATTTTGAAACTTACAATGATAAGCCTGTTTCTTTTCAATCATCAAATGAAAGTCACAATTCTTTAGACCCCCATCTGGGAGATTGCTAGTTCCCCTCATAGCCCAGCTGAGTTAAATACTTTAACTTTTGCTCACTGGAGATCACATTATCTCCATAGGAAGGGAAGATCGTCTGGCGTTGTTTCTTTGTGTGCTAAGGGCGTTTTTGAAAATGCTAAAGATTATGATCATAGCCAGGTGTTGTGGGAGCTTTGTGGCCATGTATTTTGACTGAATCTCAGATAACAGCATAACAGCATACATTAGAATGCTATAGGAAGATAACTTAATTTACCTCAAGAACAGAACAAAAAACGAATAGAATCACAGTCACTTTGCTATGCATTAGCACAGGGTAAATGAAGACAAACTGCTCCTCTGAAATGAGCCATCTCCTTAATTTACACTGCCATCTCACTGCCAACAGTAGGCAGTAAGAAAGAAAACTGACACAGTTTTGAGAAATAGCACTTTAAGCTCAAAGGTGCCTAAGCCAGCCACAGGTGACCTTCTTGCAAGAAAAACTGAGGAAACCCAAAAACGATTTCATGTCTACCCAGCACTCTGGTTTCTCTCAATCAATTGTGCCCAGAACTGTTAAGTCACCTTTAAGTTTCGCAACACATCCTTGGGCACAGTGACCTCCATTGAATAGCTCCCCTGCTTAAGCAATGTTACAATAATCCAGCTTAGTCCTGACCTCCTGGGTTCAATAGCTTGAACATATATACATACTCTCTTCTCCTTTCAGGATGCCTTCAACAGCAGCTAATGTCTAATAGGGTGAAGAGAGAATATGACGTAATGTCAATATGAGTATTTTATTATTATTATTATTATTATTATTATTATTATTATTATTATTATTATTATTATTATTATTATTATTATTATTATATATATATTTATTTATTTATTTAATTTTATTTTTTCTTGACAGATGCCCTTATCCAGGGCGACTTACAACATAAGTGCAAACAAAGTGCAGAAATACAGTAAAGTACAAGGCATCAATCATTACAAATTCAATTTAGCTAAAATAGCAATTCAAAATAATACATTTTACAAATTCCAATTTACAATTTACACAAGTACAGTAAGTGACTTCCTACATCCTGGACGGTGAAAGCTAAGTGCTGTCAAGATGTAGGGTCACAGTCAAGGGCTACGGGAAAGGGAGCAAGGAGGAAAACAATCAAGAACGCGAGAAGCATAATAAAAACTGTGAAGTGCTATCTAGCAGGAATAGAGGACTAATATTACAAGTACTGACAGAAAAGATGCGTCTTGAGTAAGCGCTGGAATGAGGTCAAGGACTCTGCTGTTTTGACTTTGGTGGGCAGGTTGTTCCACCATTTAGGGGCCAGGGATGAGAAGGAGCGGCTCTGGAGAAAGGAGAGTGCAGAGGAGGCAGAGTTAGTCTTCTGGCACTGGAGGAGCGCAGTGGTCTGGAGGGGATGTATGGAGAGACGAGTGACTGAAGGTAACTTGGTGCAGTGTGGTCGAGACAGCGGTAGGTGAGGGTCAAAATCTTGAACTGAATGTGTGCTGCTATCGGGAGCCAGTGGAGGGAGCGGAGCAGTGGAGTAGCGTGTGCGAATCGGGGCAGAGAGAATACCAGACGAGCCGCAGAGTTCTGGATGAGCTGGAGTGGGCGGGTAATAGATGCAGGCAGGTCGGCCAGGAGGGAGTTGCAGTAGTCCAGGCAGGAGAGGACCAGTGACTGGACGAGTAGCTGAGTCGAGTAGTCGGTGAGGAAGGGACGGATCCGGCGTATGTTGCTCAGGAAGAATCTACAGGTGCGTGTCAGCGTGGTGATGTGCTGGGTGTAGGAGAGCGCAGGATCGTGGGTGACTCGTAGATTTTTAGCTGAAGAAGAAGGAGAGAGTGTGGTGGATTCCAAGGGGATCGAGATGGGGAGGTCAGCAGAAGGTGAGGAAGAGTGGGGGAAAAAGAGGAGATCCGATTTAGAGAGGTTGAGCTTGAGGTGGTGCGACTGCATCCAGGCGAAAATAGCAGACAAGCAGGAAGAGATGTGAGAGGGGATGAGAGGGTCAGAAGAGGGAAAAGATGTAGAAGTGGTAGGAGAAACCATGGGAAGCAATGAGGGGGCCCAGGGAGCGAGTGTAGAGAGAGAACAGGAAGGGACCCAGGACGGAGCCTTGGGGAACGCCTGTGAGGAGAGGCTGGGGGGTGGATGAGGAACCTCGCCATGTCACTTGGTAGGACCAGTCGCTGAGGTAGGAGGAGAACCAGGTGAGAGCAGTCCCAGAGATTCCAAGGTCAGCGAAGCAGGAGAGGAGGATGGAGTGATCAACGGTGTCAAATGCTCCGGAGAGGTCAAGGAGGATGAGGACTGAGGAGAGGGAGGCCGTCCGAGCACAGCTGAGGGAATCAGTGACAGCCAGGAGAGCCGTCTCAGTGGAGTGAGCTGTGCGGAAGCCGGATTGCAGAGGATCAAGGAGTGAGTGTTGGGACAGAAAGTCAGAGAGCTGACGCTCGAGAGTCTTTGAGAGGAAGGGGAGTAGGGAGACAGGGCGGTAGTTCTGAGGAGAGGTGGCATCAAGGGTTGGTTTCTTGAGCAGTGGGATGACGGCAGCTTGTTTAAATGCAGAGGGGAAACAGCCAGAGAGGAGTGAGAAGTTGAGGAGGGAGGAGATGAAGGGGAGAAGATCAGGAGCGGTCGCTTGGAAGAGACGAGAAGGGAGAGGGTCCAGGGCACACGTTGTGGGTTTGTGACGTAGGAGGAGAGCAGAAACTTCAACATCTGAGAGAGGCGAGAAAGAAGAAAAGGAAGCTTGATCGGTGGGAGGTTTGGGTGTGATGGGAGATGAGGGTGGAGTATTGAAGAGCCTGCGGATATCTGCAATCTTGGAGGAGAAGAAGGAGGCAAAATCATCAGCAGTGAGAGATGGGGGAGGAGGAGGGGGAGGGGGGGCAAGGAGGGAGGAGAAGGTGGAGAAGAGTTTGCGAGGGTTGTTGACAGTGGATTCAAAGAGAGATTGAAAGTAAGACTTCTTGGCTGAGGTGAGAGAGGAGGAGAATGTGGACAGTAGAGAGCGGTAGAGTTCGAGGGCAGTTGGGAGTTTGAACCTTGACCCCTCCTTAATGGGATATGGTAGAATTTCAATGGGTTCAGACACACAAACTAAATGGAGTAACAGTTTTTATAGGTGGATTCTAGTGCATTTTCTCAAAAATAATGCTCTGAATAGCCATGCATGAATAACTGTGATGCTGGTTCATAACATGGCAAGGAAAGCAGTCATGTTCTTAGCTGAACAGAACCATGTTTCCTTGCCACTAAAATGGCTTTGAGGACATTGATATAAATTAATAAAGTTAAAAATTACTTACCTGAATTAAGGTCTAGGGCAACATGGGGAACAAGAAAGAAATTAGGTGGTCAATGTATTAGAGTGGACTTTTAATAGTGAGACAATATTTGAAAGGTGGGATTCTATTTGTTTGTGTAATTTGATAACACTTTACAATATATCTCCCTATTTACAGTGTAATTATACATTATTACAATGTGCTTAATGTTTAAAAATGATTAATGGTATATATAAGTACACAATTGTCTGGTAAGGATACCCACTGGGAGGCTACTGGGCATGCTATACTGTGCATGACCCACTTTTTACACATTAAGTACATTGTAATAATGCATAGTTACACAGTACTTATGAGTAACTACAGATGTAGTTACTGAGTACCTACTATGTAAATACACAGTAACTAGGGAGACAAAGCTTTTTCCTTTTATGTTTCATTTTTGGATAACAGCCCATCGCTCTGGGACAGGGACAGTAATCAGTGGCGTGCACAGACATTGTGGGGGGCATGGGCTCAAGCCAAAAAAGGGCACCCTGAGTGCGGTCTGGGGGGGGGGGAACCCGCCGAAGTGCAATCCAGGTGGGGGGGGGTTTGGCGCGGAGCCGCTGAAGTGTTGAGCCTTACCTGTGCACGTGCCTGACAGTAATAATAGTGGTCAAAGTAAAACAAGGCTCAGCAAATAAGCAGAATGAAATCTTCTAAGTCAAAGGTGTATTTTCTTTTTTGCTGGGTTAGCCAAGTGTTCTCCTCTGTCCAGTTCCAAAATGTGCTTCTGGCACCTGTGTGGAGCTGTATGGCCAAATACCCATGATTTTGGAGCAGCAGCATTGTTTTAACACGTCACATATGTGTTCCACTGCTTCAGCAATGCACTGCGTTCTAGAATGTGGTCAGATTCTCTCTTTCTCTCTCTCTCTTTCCCTTTCTTTCTGAAATTTGTGTTTTTTATTGATTATTATGATTTGCTCTTTAAAAGCAAAACATGAGTTTTTGAAAATCCACCACGACACTGGTAAATTCTGCCTGCCAGCCAATTTCCATCGTGCATTTATGGCGAATGAAGACATTTCTAGGGGCGGACTCCACTCCTTCCATGTGAGTGCAGGATAAACATTGTACAGCCAGCGAGCTCTGGGATCCAAAAGCCCAGGGAGGGCGGGGATGGATAAATCATTACATTATGACTTCTAACAGAGCTGGGGATAAAGGAGACTGACAGCCCACAGTAAAACTGTCAAGCTGCTGAACAGAAATTGCAGCAATTACGACCTGTAAACAAAACATCTGTTTCAGACCTAGGTTGTTTAGATAAGGGGAAAGGGTTAAGCCGAGGGGAGAGTGGGCATAAGAGAGAGATCCTATGGGAGAGGAAGGAATGTGTCCAAAAGTGAGAAGATAAATATATACATATTCTCCTCTCCTTCAGGATCACGTTGGTATATGTCTTGGAAAGCGGTGAGTGTACAGCAGTGGTGCATAACAATGCTGTAGTGGTCAGGGTCTGTAGAAACCAATGGTGAGCTAGGCCCTGGAGTTTGACTCAGTCTTTCGGTCTTACAGCCCACTATGCCAACCGTAATGAAAAAACCTAGCTATTCCCCGTACAGGCCCGATGCGTCTGAACAAAAACAGCTGTCCTCGGAGTTTCCTTCTACAGTGTCCATGCCTGTGATATCCCTTGTTTTTTGCAAAGCTCAGTAAACCTGTTTGTGTTTAATGAGCTGACTGACTGACTTTTGTTCATACATCTCAGCCCTTGAAAGACAGCGGTGGTGAAGTCTGCCCTCTAGTGTCTGACAGAACATTGCATGTTGGGAAAATAAAAAATGAAACATTAGCTGGGTGCATTTAAAAGCCTTTGCTCCTCAGCAAAAAAAATCTTGATTTTCTGAAAGACTAAGGGATAAAAAATGTAAATGTAGCTAGAAGTAATATAATTATAAATATATAAGGTAACCTTTTATTCTTGATGCTTTGGATGGAAGTTATTTTGACCAAACCTTGCACATCTACCTTGCCCCTCACAAACATATTTACCATCAACAAAGTGTAAGAATTGCTAGTTTCAGGACAGTGAAGAGACACTGAATTATAAGTAAGCACTCATTGAAAGGAAATAATATAGATTGCTTTTAACTGCATGTCCTGCCAAGAAGATAAGAGGTTTTAATATTTGCTTCTCAGACAGTAAACTGTTGTCAATTATTGTTTTTCAGCTGTGAATTTTATACATTAAATCTCTGCAGCCAGAGTAAATTCATAAACACAACTATGTATATTATAAGGTTATACATTAAGCTGAACAGTTTCATTTCCAGGTATGCCCCTTGTATTGTAGAACATTTATGCAGCAGGGCTTTGAATCAAACACACTTTTCCCTATCGCATTATGTGGGACTTTTGAGCAAGTCCACTCACTGTTCTTTGCTCCCCCAGGGGAACATACAGTCTACTTTTAGTTATTGTAGGAACTAGAATGTCATCTTCAGTTGCACATAATTCTTAATCTTTTTGGTGTTGGGGCCAGGGGCCAGGGCCCAGGGGACGGGGTGACGAGATGATGGGGAGAAAATGTCTGACTAGGTTCCTCCTTCTAGTATACATACCAAAACATTTGAAATTAAGTCACTTTACTTATTAGGCATTTGCAAACATGACTGTACATGTTAGACATAAAATATAAATTGTACAATGTGTGAGACATACATAAAGCCAATTAAAGTCTATCGTTGGCTAGCATTACTTTAGACCTTTGGGCCATCATGGCTTTTGATTGCTGTATCCTTCAAACAACTTCAGCATTTTGACTCACACTGCATTCTGCCCACGGAGGAATGCAAGTTGCGACCCCCCCACCCCCAATTTCCATATGGGAATAATCTAAAGCTGTAATGTGTTCCAAATGTAGGTTATGTTCATGGACATATAAAGGAAAGCACTGTACTTAGAATGATTGGTGGTAAGGAGATATTCCCCTTCATTATTTCAAAATCTTCCAGGACCTGGACTTTTAAATGTTGCAAATGAAGTGTAGCTGCCACCACTTACAACGTGTTGTACTGAGTCAGATCTGGCTTTTATAGGTGGGATGGGAGTGCTGGGTCAAAGAAACCTTCCGATTCTGCAACGTGCACCTTATATGGATTACCGTACTTTAATGTCTGATAATGATTTTGAATTAAATTCAGCTACAGAATGCAAATCATTTCCAGTTAAGTCGTATCTATATGTTGTCAAAAAAAAGGAAGTTGTTGCTTTTGAAAATCAGTGCTCTTGTCTTAAGCGGAATATAATGGGATCCATTTTGTTTGAGTGTGACTGGTTTTAGACCGTACAGTCCCAGGTATATATTGTTCAGTGTTGACCTTAATACAGTTGCCTGTGTAGATCCTCTTAAATTGATTTTCATATGTGGGACGGCCTTTTGTCATTGAACAAACCTAAGTGTATACAGATGTGAGGAATGATGTCATCGCAAGCTGAGCTGGACAGAGATCCTGTTCTCTTTCTCCAGAAAGCTCAGAATTAGTCAGTGGAGGAACAACCAACTTTGATAATTCCTCCCACCCACACTTATTTGCTGGTAATAAAACAATCGTGCTTACACATGACAAATATTCAGTTTGCGTAAAATTCCTGTATTTAGATTTATGTTTAGCATGTTGTACAAGTCACTAGTGAAGCCATCAATGAATGAAGAGTAGAAATGCATGGCATAATGTAATACAATAGTAATGTTTGCTGATTATGTTCATGTCTGCTTTTAATTAAAACTAAAATGTTCACATACATTAATTTGTTATCAGACAAAAGTACCATCCATAACCATTTTTAAGAAATTACCATTAAGTTGTGTGAATGTAAAAGACAATACTGCCCTGATCAATGTTATAGAAAGTTATTTTTTGTTTATTATGAATTTTAATGTAAAATATGATCTGATGTTCCACGTAATTGACGTAAGTTTACACATACTTAAGAGATAGGAGTATCTTCAAGCACAAAACATCAAATGTATTATATATACCTCCTGTTGGGAGCTAATCTAATACAATGCTGAAAAAATGGCAAATTCAAGTGTGTCTGAACATGGACAAGAGACCCATTTAAAAACTCAGACATCTTTTTTTAAGGTTAGTGTGTCCATTTAGTTAACCTACTTCTGTAAAGCTATGTGTGCTTCCACAAAAAATCCTACTGTCTAAACTTGTGGTGTTTCACTATCTTTAAAGTAGACTAAATATGAAAGACTTATTCATCTCAAGTGTCCACAGTCTGCCCAATGTGCTCACCTCAGGGGTTTCCAGGCATTCAAAGGCCCACATTTCTTTCATTTTTTTAACACCAGCAGATGTAACAGTTCAACGCCCTAACCATGTAATTGTTAAGACCTAGGAGAGACTTTCGCCAATTTCTTTAGCATGGGACGGGGGGAGCAGTCTCCCCTTGACAGCCGATCTTGTAATTAGCCCTCACCATATGTGAGATTTTTAAGTAGGTCAGCTGTATAAATGCCAAAGTTATTATAAATAGGGGTGGGGGAGTGGTGGGTGGAGGTCAGTGTTTTAGTAGTAGCTAGGAAACCCTGGCATAAACAACAAAACGATATATGTATGTATATGAAGCACACTTCACTGAGCATGTCTGGAGTGGAGTAAAGGATTGCAAGGTTTCATTGGGAGTCATTCTTATGGAGACATATCCAGACATTACAGATTGGTCATACTTCTACACCGGGAATGAGTACCACTGGAAAGGCAATGTGGCTGGTAAGGCTGGCACAACACACCCTGCCACATCGTCCACTATGGTAACACCCAATTCCAGTAGATACTCCCGACCCGATCAAATACAGTGAAATCATATTGATCTTCCAAAATCCCTTTCAAATCAGTATCAGCACACAGGTTGTATTCTGTTTTGGCTGAGAGGGTAAAAAGCAGAGGATCTTGGATGTTACTAACGGATTCATTTCACACAGCATGTTACTATGACAAAGAGACTCCTACTGGGGAATATTGCAGGAGACTGTGATGAATCCCAGTTGAATGATTCCTTTGTTGAACTGATATGATAGGTACGACCAGAAAGGCTCCAGACACATTATTCGTATCACTATACGCCCAAATTTCAGCAAACGCTCGTTGTTTGAAGATGATGTTTGGACTTTTTTTACATTAAATTCCACAGGGAGTCAGAGAAAATAAGCTGCACCTCATTATCTCTAATTAACATTACATCCTTACCAATTTACTCATATCCTAAGTGACATTAATGTTATTTGTAGAGGCGTATAATTAATTAGAAGAAGAGAATCCAAACATAATTCAAACATTATTATGTAAATATGGGAAACATAAGAAACATAAGAAACATAAGAAAGTTTACAAATGAGAGGAAGCCATTCGACCCATCGTGCTCGTTTGGTGTCCATTAATATCTAAGTGATCCAAGGGAAGTAGTTGGCTACGGAATTGTTTCATTATCCATAACATTCCAAATTGGTAGATGAAACTGTTTGACCTGATAGTAAACCCTCTAATTATAATTTGAATCTTTCTCTAGTAGGTAATTCTGAAGTCCAGTAAAGGAATGCAAAGGAAACAGAAGTGGCCAGAGTCAGGGCAGCTGGGTGGCTTCCAGACAGTGACAAGGAAACTCCACACTTCTATGATGGATAACTGTCGGTTCACCTCTGGGGTTTTGGTTGTTATCCTGCTTTCTCCAGTTTCATTTGACCATTTCCTGCCAACTACTGTATTCTCACATATTTGACAAGAGAAGTGAAGGAAGGTGTCCTGTGGTGAGAAAATGAGCCAGTTTTTGCAATCCGGATTCCAGTTAAGGCTGGTTGTCAAGATATTGGTTTAGTTGAGTTTAGTTTAGATTATCTCAACAGAAGAATTGTACTAAAATAGTGATAGTATATAGAATTTTACTTATAAATCAAAGTACAATTCATATCTCTCATATGCAATAACAATTTATATAATTATATTTAAATAAGGGTATTTATGCCTTTCCTACCCTTCCCGTTTCTATATGGGAAGATTGTTACCAGCTGCAGGCAATATCAGTAGAGATATTATTTGCCATATTTGTTTTTCTATTTTAGTTAGTATTGAAATGCTAGAGACAAACAAATCTGACAAAACTTTTTATATATGTACATTACTTTTCTTTCTGAATATATTATAATAAATCTTTGAACTCCCTCCAATCTATGAGGTCCCTAGGGGCTCCAAATTCCCAGCTTTGGAATCAATGCTTTAGTGCAGTTTTGGAGAGTCATGAATTTAATGCTTTCTCTGATTCATGCTTTATAGGCCTTTAACTTTATTATCATTTCCATCACAGGCCGCGGAAACTGGCTACAGATCAAAATATTCTGAAGTCCCACTTCAGAATTGACGTGATAAATTACATTACATTTTTTATTAACCACTCCATGAGCCCCCTTGTAAAATCTTACATTATTTCTTTCCTCTTGTGGCCAGTTTCGCAAACTTGTGCTGTTTTAGAGGTCAAAGCAGTTCCTTCACGGTCACTGGAAATGGGTCCAAATGTCATTTTAACGATAATTGCTATACAGTATAGGAAGTTCAATTCTAATTTTGAGGACCTGTTTTCAGGAGAAAGAAATAAAGGTTATTTATTCACATTCAGTCCTATATCTTGATAGGAACATGCCTTTGTATTCTGTGCAGTGTTGTTGTGTATTGTTGGAACATTTCAATCGTGCAATGCTCCAGACATCTATCCAATAATATTGAAGGGGCAGGTCTGGAATCTTTGAAAAATAGCAGAAAAGAAAGCCTTATTATGTTAGAAATATAAACCAGGGTCAACAGACAAAGCATTTGGAACAAAGAGTCTGCAGCTCAGTGGTGAATCAGATAATTACAACCCTTCTGATGCAATAATAGAAACTAGCACTTCACCAGGTATGTCAGTTCAAATCAGCTTCAGTCCATAAGTGATATAGTTCACAGCATACACAAGTTCTCAGGCTGACTTTGGGTCTCATTTGCATTATTGCACACATTTGTCTGCAGTATCCACTAACCACATGAAATAACAAAAACAAAATTAACAAAAATGTAAATGCAACATGCAACAATCCTCATAAGGAAATCAGTAAATTTTTATAAATTCATGAAGCCCTAATCTATGTATTTCAAGTCTCAGGTTTTGAGGGAGCATGCGATTGGCCTGCTGACTGCAGGAAAATCCACCAAAGCTGCAGTCGGGTCAAGACCCTGGTGAGGACAACGAGCCGCAGATGAGCTTCCCTGAGACGCTTTCTGACAGATTGTGCAGAAATTCTGTGGTTGTGAGAACCTACAATTTCATCAGCTGTCTGGGTGGCTGGTCTCAGACGATCCCGCAGGTGAAGGAGCTGGATGTGGAGGTCCTGGGCTGGCGTGTCGTGACGTGGTCTGTGGTTGTGAGGCCGGTTGGACATACTGCCAAATTCTCTAAAAGGACATCGGAGGCGGCTTATGGCAGAGAAATCAACATTGAATTCTCTGGCAGCATCTCTGGTGGACATTCCTGCAGTCAGCACGCCAATTGAACTCCCTGAAAACTTGAGACATCTGTGGCATTGTGCTGTGTGACAAAACTGCACATTGAAGAATGGCTTTTTGTTGTCCCCAGCACAAGGTGCACCTGTGTAATGATTATGCTCTTTAATCAGCTTCTTGATCTGCCACACCTGTCAGGAGGATGAATTATCTTGGCAAAGGAGAAATACTCACTAACAGAGATGCAAGCAAATTTGTGACCACAAATGTCTGGGATCTATCATTTCAGTTAATGAAAAATGGGACCAACACTTTACATTTTGCGTTTATATTTGTTTTCAGTATACATTTACATTGGCTTTTACTCATTATGAGACTGTAACAGGCTTACTTTTATCTATGAGCCAGTTAGTGTGACATCACTCCCATGACTTCTCAGCATTTTACAAACTCCCTGTGACCAGCTGTGTCCGTCCCCTGTGTACCAGGCTGTTAGTGTAGCAGGTTTGCTTGGGACTATGTGGGTTGGGTACACTGTGCCCACCCTGGAATTTAGATAATCAGGTTCTGACCAAAAACACTATTGCATGACAAAAGAAAAATGTGGCTGACAGAGACTGCTCAAGAGTGAGCTCCACCGACCTCTGAAGTACAGAGCATCCAGCTGGACACGTTGTCAGACATTTGTAAGAGCTAGCTCTGAGGTAAATTGCACTTCTCATAAAAGTTCACTACTGGTGTAAAGCTTGAAAGGTTTTATTAAGCTTTCAGACAGATTCTTCCAATATGTGTTCCTTGCAACTGTTTTTCTTTTAATGGGATTTTCTCTGCTGAAAAGAATGACCTTTCAAGTAGGCCTGGTTTGAAATTGTGGCTTGTTAAGGCAAAAGCCAACTCAGATTTGACTTGAACAGGCAATGTGTATCTCTGTAAGTGCTTTCCATGGAAAAGAGTAAACTAATGACTGGAGGAGCTATGTCAGTACATTACCACATGAAAACAGCTCATTCATCAGCCCTACCTGTGAACGGATCCCATTACAAGTTTTAGTGCCGAACAAAATCTGATTAGCTGGGCTCTTCCACTTAGGCTATTGAGTATTGAAGACCACCCAGGATCTTAGCCACATTTTGAATATACAGGCCTTTCATAAAGCATGATCATACAGATAAACACGTAAAGGGATAAAGACGCACTGTACAAAATTAATCGGTTTAGTAATGCGTCACTTGTAAGACACTATTTTGGCATGAGCACAAAGGAACGTCTGACAAGAAAAGAAAAGCAAGAAACACAAATAACTTTTACATTTTTATGATTTGTTTTATAACATCTATATTTTGGGGCTCTTGGCTTCATTTGATGCCTTTTCATTAATCAAATGAAAACAGGCTGGGTTATAAATCCATGGATGAACAACAAAGAATGGTAATAGAGCAGCTTTTTGACACAAAGTGTTTCTTACTAGTGTTGAAGATTTGAGGAGTCCAATACAAGTTAATGATGTGGGTACTTCAAGCAATCAAGAGTTGTTAGGCTAAGCCCTTGAGTACTATTTTCTTTCTTTCCTTCATTAAAAATGTCTCTTCATTACTCTAAGAAAATAAATGATTCCACTCTGTCTTAACTTTAATTAACAATATCACCAGGCTACTGTGCACAACCCAACTTAGATATAATGTGTGGACAGGTCCATTACAAGAAAAAAAATGGCAAGAGGTTATTACTGTGTCAATCCACATTACATCAAGATGGACTACTGTGTGTACACCCATCTGATACCAACCACAGAATGATACAATCCCACAATGCCTCACAACCTAGAACTTGAAACGTGACACACAACACTATCACAGTAAGTGGAATAGTCCTTTATTTTCATTAAATGTGACTAAGCTTGAACCCACAATAAGCTGGGCTGTTTGTATCTGGTGTGCCTTGTTGGTAGATGAAGAAATTCCTGCATTATTTCAATTAACTAAACCCCCTACAAGAATTCTAAATGGGAAACTCTAGAAATGACACAGTTTGACTTTCTCAGGCATGTTTGCTGAATCTTTTGACTATGACTAAATATTTAGCGATGGCCCTTATGTAAACAGCACTAAATAGACACACTGAAATGTTTGTCACAAATCGTATGTCTTTCAGTGTTACCAGGACATTTTCTAAATCCACAGGAGTACCAGAACGATTCCAAATAAAGTGAGCCAAAGTCAGATTAACAATTCATAGTCTGTAGAACAGAGAGTGTGTGGTATAAATTGTGTGGAAAATAATAGGGGCAATGGCAATAGCAATAGCAATGTGGAATAGCAATGTGTCTATAAAAGTCGCACTATTCTTGTGCACTCTGCAGTCAGGGTGGTGCCAGAATAATACTAATACTACTACTACAAACAGTAATGAAATATATTTTTTGGAGGAATAATTTGTCCTCTATACCAGATTTAGTCAGTTACAAAGCTGCATTTAGAGACAAGTACAAGCTGTGGGTTTTTTTTTGTGATTGCTTGTGCTTTTGGAACTGGGACATCTTTTAAAAAGGACCACAGACCTCCCCTTATTTTCTAACATCCACACTGGAATAATTAAAACATTAACCCAAAACTGTGAGCAGAAACGAGTCTGTGCCATACAGTGCTTGAGTCAGGAGTGTGTGGGGCGGTGTTGGGGGGTTATTTATATATGCAAGATATGCAACCTAATTTCGAGAGGGTTTATTTCAGTGGTTGTCTTCTTCCTACCACATGAGCTGAGGGGTTAATGATTTTGGATCTCACACAAAAGTGACATTTCGTTGTGTTAGACATTTATTTATTGTCTCCCTCACAGCAAGTTCGTTTTGGATCGTTAGAGTTGTGTTGAGAAACATGCCTGTCAATGTTTCTCCTAACAGGCTGCGAACTGATCCAGTTCTGCTTCCCCAAGGTTTTTCTTCAGTGACCGCATTGTGCTTCGTCAACATTTCCAACCAACCAAGCCAGCATTTACCATGCTTTGGTTTGACTCTGCTATCAGTGCCTGTGTTGAAATGGAGTTTGAAAATGTAACTCACCCGAAAAAACCATCAAGGAGCCCCAAGTATAGTATGTGCCTCTTTTTAAAAGAGTTTATCTCTATTTTCATAACATTTTATTACATCACCAATTCCCTATGAACATTTCACATTAATATCGTTATGAATAAAATGCTTCACAATATATATTTTTCCTTAATTTTTTCACAGAACTTATTTCCAACCCTTTCTTTTAAGTTGTCTTGCAAATGTGATGCATAATTTGCAAACAGATTGTACAAGAGATTATGCTTTTATTGATGCAGATAATTGGACAATAGAGTGATGGTCTGATTAATCCCCACCCTCCCTAAAACACATTCTTGTGTAATTTTGTTTTGTTCAGTCAGATTTAGCCATCTGCACTTGCATCTTGCAGTCTCTTAAGGCAAACCCAGGGGTTTTGTAGTTTATTAGAGCAACATCTGTTTTGCTTCAGTATGGTCGTCCCGCATATGCTTGTGAAACATGTATGAGAGTGAGAATGTCCATACTTATAACTCTGCTTTACGAGTATGTCATTGTCTTGCTCTTTTCAGCTCTATCTTGAAGTGACCAACAGCTTAGTGGAAGAATATTTGACTTCCTACTCATTGCCTGTCTGTTCATATTCTGGAATTGTTATTTAAAGCCAATCGGCTTCAGTTCAGACACTGCAAAAGCACTTCATTAAAGGTTTTCTTGAAGTGTGTGCTCAACAGCGTGTTTTTGTCTGGACATACCTGTGAGCTCCGTGGCTTTCATTCAGTTTTCTTAGAGATTTTCCAGGGAGTCGAGCAAAAATATGTCACTTGTTAAAATGCATTGTTTCTGAAGATGGGATGTAAAGCTGATCCAATAATAAATAAACAAAAATATACTTTTGAAAATTAGAGTCTGATAACCAGTTCCACTTGCATGTGAGAAATGCCCCAAGTCCAACACTTGCACATGAGTAATGCTGACTTATTTGACCGCAGAGGGTGTCGGACAAATCAGTGGATGGAAGAAGAGTGGGATAGGGATGAGTAACACTGGGTAATTTTTCCCCAGGGGGAAGGGGATGAAGGATCTCAGGCCTAGAAACATCTGAAGGTTCCCAGGTGTGACTCAGATTCATGGAAGACATTAACGATGTATTAAACGCATGGTCATCCTTGTTATGTTTTCTTTGTGGGGATAGTGGTAACAATTGTTCACACACTTGACAAGATCTTTCTTCTTGAGCAGTTATAAATGTTGTCGAGGATGGTTTTATATCCGTGTACACTACCTGTTCAATTAAGGAACTGGAAGGGGAGTGAGTCCCCGACATGGGAAGGCAAAAGAGGTCTTGTCCGTGAAATGGTAGACGGAGCTCTTTATTGCCCATTAAGGTCTTCCTGTCAGAGTTCAACCAGGAGTCGCATACATAAATAAATTAGAAAACTAGTAATGGAGAACACAGCATTCACAAGCAGACAGAGGGGCCCGGTGGAATGCCAGAGTTTCAGACTAGTTATATAGGTTAAGGTGGGGGGGGGGGCTGGATGAAGGGAGGAGGGGGATCATGAAATACTTTGCAGAAAAGCTGGGGATGGTTAGGGCGACAGGAAACCATATATTTACATGTGCCATTTCTTTGGGTGCTTCAGTTTCTCTAAATTATGCTGAACTGAGGAGAGTACAGATGGTGTGATAAGCCAAGATCCCATGTCTCCTGGTTTCCACTCCCTTTTTAAAAATATATATTTTCCTAACCTGTTTTAGTGAGGACCTGCACAGGTTGCCGTTTCCTCAGGTCTGCAATTAGCCTTGAAATTGAATTTCCAGAATTTCGGTCTCCTTCCCCTGAGGTGGCTGCATGGCAGTGTTGATTTTTGAAAAATGTTATGAAAAGCAGCTGGGAAGGTGGTAAAAATATATGGTATATGGTATATATGGTAAAATATAATAAGTACAGATTGTGGTTAAACTACAGCATTGGACAACATTAATAAAACTGCAAAACTAGCTGAATCTTTGCTATTTATTGTCCTATGCAGTTATACAATTTGTAGTTTATTTGTATTTCTCTGCATTGGCTTATAACGTCATTTATAGAACATATATTTTAATTTGCTTTCTTTAGTATGACTTTCCCTTTATAATTAAAACCTGAACAACAAGTATTTTAACTTGCACCCCTTACATACCGCTGATGTAAGATTTAATACATTACATGTACTATTTATTTTAAATATATTATATGCAATGGTTTGTATATGTAAAACAGTAATGAAGACCATTATTTTCTCTCTCTCTCTCTCTCTCTCTCTCTCTATATATATATATATATATATATATATATATATATATATATATATAACTCAGGTATTTCATTCATCCAATAAAAGATAATTTCTGCAAACCCGAAATGAATATGTGTGCCCAAGAATATTGCTTGCTGTTGAAAGGGTGTGACTTCCCAATGCCATGGACAAAAGAATGCATTTTTCAGGGTCAAAGGTCAGCTGTGGTATGTGCTTCTTGTTGTTAATTGTGTTTCCCTTTCCCCCTCTTTTCACTCTCGACCATCACACGTACGAAAACAGTCATTTATTTGTGACTGGGCTGCCAATAGAAATGACTGGAATTGTGTGGATCGTCTCAGTCAATTTGGAGCAGAGAAGACAGCCATTCTGCAACTGATAGATATGCTCTGACCTTTCAGTGCAGAGACCATAAACTAGTTTTAAACACCCGTCAAACGTAGCCTAATCTGGCCATCAATTCTTTTCATTTTGTTCAAAGTGTATCCTGGGACTCTGATGTAAAACATTAGCCCACTGGGCAACCTTAGCCAAAGCTCTACAACCATTTACTTTGAAACCCTCATGTCAACTTAACCTCGACCATAAAGAGAAGTGTGGTTTTTAACATATGAGCTAACCTAAAGTCTGATGTGAAACATTTGATGACAGATCATTCAGTTAAACAGCTTAAATGAAAATGCCAGATATTTTGCCTTTACATATTTCTAAATATTCTTCGCTGTCTCCAAATAAATCTTTGTATTTCAGAGATGTTGAATGAAATCTGCATATTTTCAGTTTGATAAACAAAAATGGTACTAAGTTTTTTAAACTAGGGGCCAGACCAAATCAACCTATCCATGAATTGCAGACTATACCCTATTTAATGTGTTGTCATAAGCCACTTTCTACTATTTTTAAAGCTAAATGCGATATGGTACAACTTCATAATTAGCAATTCTGATTTTGTTCCAGCCCTAGGACACATTGATAAAACCTGTATTTTCATATAAAATGTATTTTATTTAATTTGTATTGTATTTTGTATCTGTTTTTCTTGCTTAACAATCTTTTTTCCTTCATTGAGGTTAAATGTGCACAAACCAGAATGAATCCCTAAGGCAGAACAATAGGATTAAGATTTGTAACAATGTGTGTTACATGAGGATACTGGAAAGCATTAGGGACCTGTTTTGAGAATTTATTTTATTTTACTTGATCAGAGTGGCCAGACTGCAGGTCCATTCAGCTAAGCCTCCAGAAACATCTGGATCTCAGCAACCTATCTGTGAGCTGGCACTAGTGAATATCATTGTTTCGATAAGGTTAGAGTGGGGATAGAGCTGTGCTGGTCGCAGCAGCAGTCACGAAAATTGCTGGAATAATCAGGAACTTGCAGCCGAAATCAGCTACTGTCTTTCTTCATCACTTGATGACTGAGGAGAGGGAGCATTGGCCAGTGGGGCATTTTCAAACAGTGCGTCAGACAGGAGGTTTTCCACTGGCTTAATCTCAGTTCTTGGAAACGTTATACTCAGAGGACTTCTGAATTTTTACGGTTCTCAAAAAAAAAAGAAAAAAGAAAAAAGCACCAATTACCAGTGGTTTAGTCAGCATTCCCCTCTCTCAGGCCTTAAGCTTAAAGAGCTTATTCATACCATGCACAACTGGTTTATTTCATTGTTGCAGAATGGTGTTAGTAAAGGAAACAAATGTACCGGTCCCTTATTGTACCTCTCTCTAACTGTTTTCACGTACAACAATGACTTTGCTCGGCATGTCTGAAGAGGAAATAATTAAAAGGGCAAGTGAAATAGAGCCTTATCAAGGAAAGAACTGCTTGTGCGCTGGAGTACGGAAACTTGGCTCCCTTCGATGCAAACAGAGAGCTTTAAATTAGAAGGCTGTGACTTCCTGTGTTAGGCAGAGGGGATTCTGGGTCCAGGCAGCCTCAATGCATTCCCATAACCCATAAGGTTGAGGCAACCAGGAAAAGCCAGGGGGAGAGCAGGGCAGATTCTCCACAGTTCAGTAGCCCAGACACATTAAACCTTTCTTATCGATGCATACATTTTAAAAGGTTTCAGTCACCTTTTCTATAGTTATCTTTCTGAAAAGAAAGGGAAAACCTTTTAAAGATAGTTTGGTGGTATACAGTATTTGACAATGCAAGGAAATGCATTCAGAGGCCATGAGGAGGATGCAGAAAACTTTAAAAAGTTTCAAAAGGCAGAAAATGATCCCACACTGTCCTCATGGCTTGAAAGGAAGCAGGATTTCACAAGTCCCAAGATCCCAAATGAAACGCTTCAGATATTAAGTAACTCTATTGTTAAAGAAATAGCACAGGAAATAAAATATTCCTTGATAATCAATGGAACACAAGACATTGCTGGGACAGAGCAAGAGTCCATATGCATCAGATATGTAGATAAAGACCTAGACCATAGAGAAGGGTTTGTAGAATTATATGAAACTCATTCAACAACTGGAGAGAGCCTTGCTAAAATTGCAACAGATGTATTGCTCTGACTGAAACTGCCTATCTCGCAGTTGAGACGACAGACATATGATGGTGCAGCCAACATGTCTGGTAGCATATAGGGACTACAGGCTGTCTTAAAGAGGGACCAACCTCTGGCTCTATATGGCAAATGGACTTCATGAAGCACTCCTCAACGGAAACACAGTCCTGGGGCTTTTCATAGCTGAGGATGTCATGACAGACCTGGAAAACCTGAATACCTCCCTTCAGAGTACACGTCAGACCATCTCTGGTATGACATAGGCTGTGGAGCATGTCAAGAAACAGTTGGGGAAGAAAAGCAGAACAACAGAAAAACAGAAAAACAATTTAGAAAATTGTATGCCCATGCCCAAGACATGGCCTCATCGTTAGACCTAGTGCCCATCCAGATGCCTCACATTCACCGCCCTCCATAAAGATTTACTGGACAGGCTGAGCCACACTTTCACCCCTCTGCAGAGTTGCACTACAGAAGTCACTATTTCAACTTGCTCCACACAGCAATTTTGCAACTTGGACAGCGATTTGATCAGCCAGGCATTCATACCCTCAAGAGGCTCGAAAAGATCCTCATCTCTGGAGAGATAGACGATTTAATCAAGAACTACCCAGAGTTGGATCAAAGAGCTTTGGATTTAGAAGTTAGTTAGAAGCATTTCCATTAAAGTATTGGTAATTAGAATTTTGTAAATTCAGTCGCATTTCTTTAATAACTAAACTGTATTTGTATGGTACATATATTGTTATGGTGGCACAATTCAATTTAGTAGAAAAAAGCATAACATTAAATAAAAAACTTATTCCTGAAATTCATGCAATTTTTCTTTTCTTTTCTTTTTACAGGTGCAGTTGGCGATGCACAAGTCAAACTACCAGTAAAGCAGCTGTGGGGATGTGGTGGACCTACAGAAGACAATGGTGCCTGAAGTTAGGTGTCTGTTCAAGCAAGTGAAGATCCTGCTGAGACTTTTGCTAGTGGTTCCTTCTTCTTCAGCACAGACGGTTAGTAGCTTCAGTGCTTTGAGAAGACTAAAATCCTGGCTGAGATCAACTATGACCCAGAACAGGTTGAACCATGTGGCTGTGTGCCATGTACACAGAGAAAGGTTGGACAAAATTGACAGAAAAGAAGTCTGCAAAAGCTTAATAGCTATTAGTGACATCCGTAAGAATGTCTTGGGTTCATTCTCATAAAACAATGTGAAAGTTCAGATTTCAAATAGCAAATAATTAGCCTAGTCTAGTCAAATTTATATTTTATTTTTCACAAAATTCATCCCCCCCAATGTGTGACTCACAATTTTGCCCTTGGTGCAGTGTTATCAATCTCCATACAGGCGTGTTAGAGCCAACACAACATTAGAATCATCGATTTAATTTAATTACGAATTTTATTTCATTCTTATAAAATGCCCTTGATAACCTTTAAAGTATATTTGAGGAAAATGGATAGCAAATAGCTTTCCTTTTCTCAAGTTTCTGCAAACCAAGAGGCACAATGCCTAACCACGATGAAGACAAACAATAACAAAACAAAAACAAAAAATGTTTAGGCCGAAGCCCAAGAAGAAACCTCTAGGTTTGCAACCGACCACTTTGGCCTCTGGCCTAAATTGCAGGCTTCTGCAGTCGATGTACTGGAGGCCTGTGGTCTTTGGTATGGGGTGGAAAAGGTGGCTTAAGCTGCTGTCAGGGTCTCATTGGTTCCTTCTGTTTAATCGCTGCTCACTCCAGCGTCTCGCGGTTCTTCATACTTTCCCACTGACATCATAGAAGCTGGTTTAAATCTGCAGTGACCGGTTAACCCTCTAAGGCATTAAATTGCAGTTGTGTTTGCAAAGTGAAATCAGATGGGCTGTTCTGTTCTTTTCATTTTTTTATACTTACATTCTGTTTGCCTTCCAGATGTTTTTTTTTTTTTTTTTTTTCAGCAGGAAAAAAAAAGTTTGGCAGGATGAATATCTCACAGGCGCAGCGTGGCAGTTTTTTTCTTTTTTCTTTCTCTTTCTGTTTTTCTTCCTAGTGTTCATTTTGTTAGGATTAGATTAAGGCAATGCAGGGAATCAGAACAGACTTGCAGTGTATCTGTCCTGTATTGTCCTTTTGGCACAAGAAGCACGAAGGGGAATCACATGTTCCAGTACTGAGGTCCAAATCCAAGGGGGAAAACAAGAGTTTTCCAGATCATTTGAACACTTCAAAATGTCACTTTGTGTTGGGAATATAGACAGGAAACATAATTAAAAACTAATATATATATATATATATATATATATATATATATATATATATATATATATATCCTGAAGAGTTTTATAATTCGCATGTGGTACATTTGAGGATTGCTCTAAATTATTTTTGCTCTTGTGCATTTATGTCTTTCTAAAATAATGCTCCACATCCATAATTAAAGTAAGAGTGCAGGATATGAGATTTGATTAAGCATTCTCCAATCTCTAGTCAAATTATCTTTATATCTTCTTATCCTTATTGGCATTTGTTTCTTAATTGGTGCTATTAATGTTTCACATCGCTATGTGCCAACACCAAAGGAAAAAAAAGGATCAATTAAGTGTTTTGTGAAAAAGAAGCCATGTCAAGCAATGTCAAAACGAATACATCGCAGTTGTTTTATAAAAATGCAGTGTAACAGTTCACAGCATATTCCCACTTTATAATTTGTTTAGTGTGAGGGGGATCAGACTGCAATTATTCCAGTTATTCACAAGTCTTATACTTGTCATATGCATTTCAACTTATGCAAAATGACAATTAAATGTCTCATCAACATTTTGCTGAGGCAAAGCCAAGAAATGACACCATCGTCACGTTGGAGTGACATCATAGCGTCGTCTATGAAACCTTGTTTGGCAAATGATGATCTGGCCAAGTTGCACTACTTATTCTCAGAAACGCTCCACTGTTTCATCAGTGTTCTTGCTTTCTAATCTGCATTCTTACACCTTCTATTTAACTGCATATATATTGGAACACAAGTCCCAAAAGGAAATAGAAATTCAAAACACAAAACAATGCTTATGAATTCCATCATTGATTTCTGTGGAGTGCCAGTTATACATTTAATACACACCCTGTCTAAACCGGTTGCTATTTTTATGGTTTTCTCTAGGCTACAATACTCGGAAGTCTCAGAAAATATATTATTGGGGGGAGAAAAGTAAGGTTTATTGAAAAAAGATTGGTTAAACTAAACAAATTAGAGAATTACAATATTTCCAATGCAAAGTATGAACACTTTCATCTCAGACTGTATTTGATTGCTTTCATCCATGCATGATTGTATGTATAACCATCAGCACCTGCCTTCAATGGTCTCTCCCAACATTTATTACCTGAAGGGGGAAATACAGTGGGTGTGGGGGAAAAAATGGGTGTCACTGATTTCAATTGTTCTACACTATAAAACTGCACTTTCCGTTGTTGTTGAGGAACTGTTTTAAACAAAATACCATGAGTCATTTTCCCAAACTTCCAAGACTGTAAATAAGCTGTGAATTAAAGGTTTTAATTAAAACAGTCTCGCTTCTATTTATTTTAATTTTTTAGTTTACATTATTTAGGAAGCTATGAAGCCCAACCCTAAACCCAGTGGGTCCCTCCTGGATCATGTGGAGTATGGTTCTTACCAAAACCCAGAGGAACAGAGTGAAACCTAAACAAGAGACTTGATATCTTTACAAGTCCTCCGTTTTACATTTGGGCTGGGATCTGATGTACTTTTCTGTGAGAACTCCCTCTATCTGCTTTTGCAATCATCTGCCGATTCAGACGCGCCTGCCAGATAGTTGAAATGTAGTGGGATGCTATTAAGGCAAATACCGATCCCGGGAACACTGTGTTTTCTGCTGTGTTTATACTCCCATTAAGGTGGAACAGAGATATCACGGGATTACCTTTCCTATTTTTTGTCTTAGTTTTTTCTGTCTGTTTCTTTCTGGGGATGACTGTCATTATAGTCATTGCACACTTATATTACAACACATGCCATGCAATTTATGTCTGGTTGCCCGTTCCATACACTGCTGTGTGCCTGTGCTGTAAGGCGGCGTGGGCAGATTGATGTATTTTAAAATAACAAAACCTATTGTAATTTCTGAACAGAGATGCACAGTGAGCATTAGGAAGAGATTGTGTGCAGTTTATCACATCAGTTGAATAAACATGCAATACAAAGCACATTAAAAACCCAGCCTACAAGTTCTCCTGAGACCTTATTGAACCCTTCATTCCTTCCCCCCATATGACAGATTTCTACAGCTTTCACACAGTGCCCTTTGCCAAGGACTTATTTTGGTAGGAAGCAGTCCAGGGCAGAAATCCAGTTCACACACACACACACACACACACACACACACACACACACACACACACACACACACACACACACACACAATGTCTGCCCTTCTTCGATGGAGCAAGTCAGCCCTCTTGTGGTTAGAGAGTGACTTGCAGGAAAGTCTCCAAAGTTAATTATTTTGCAAAGATATTGTAAAAAAGTTGAATGTGTCCTTGGCAGGCTTTGTTCAGCTTGGTAAATGTATTTAATTTTTAGTTCTACCTGCTTGGTAGTCAAAAATTGTTTCTATATTGTTGCATACGTTCAGATACAATAATAAGAAGTTGCATGCAGTATTCATGGTATGTTGGAATGGATTGCTTCTTGTGCTTCTCATAGATATTTTTTTCCAGTTTATTAATGTCTATTTATTAATGCATTATATTTAATAATTAGATTCATTGATTCATTAAACACAGACCAAGGCCAGGAGTGGGAGGATTGGGCCAAGGGCGGCCACCACCACCCCTGATAGGCACTTGTGATTCAGAAATATAATCGGACATTTAGGTCCACTTGTCATTTTTTTAACTCCCAGGCATTTTTCAGTTGAGCACTTTTCCCATTACAGAAACTGCCTTTAATTTCACCATTTTAAAATCACATTCACCCTTCAAATCACCTTCAAAATGCAATGATTAATTTCCAAAAGTGCTTTAATATAAGCGCCTTAATTCATAATGGCACACGAAACATGCAGTACACTTAAGCCAAAAACACTGTCACAATTAAAACTCAATTGATGTGATTTTGTGGTGCTGCTGTTGACAGTTATAATCCAGTCATTGTGATTAACACTTGAAATGTGTGGAAATATCATCTGTGATGAACAGCGTCAACATCCGAGACATTAACTCGTGAGAAAGCCATCTTAATTCTAACTTAGACTATGAGAAGTATGAAATGAACTTTTTATGTAACAATTATAGTTTTTTTTAAGAACTTATAGTTATAGGCACTACACTTCAATGACTATAAGGAGTGAATAAGTTGACCTTTGTAAACCTTTTCTAAACTATACTAAATAAATAAACTAGGTTCTTGCAACACGGAAGCTGGTATCTATAGGTAGCTGATGCATAAATACAGGTTATTTGGTCATTGGAAACCAATGACCTAAAAAAACTTGGTTAGAGATGCCACGAAGTAGGTGGCAATGCCTTAACCATATGTGTGTTGAAGGCCACTAGGACCTCTTCCATCCTTGTCAAGGGGAGTGCTAACCTTCTCTCCTTTCATACAACACGCTAAAGCATGTAGGCACGACTATATTTATAGGACGATGCCGGCAGAGATTAGATGTCTATGGTTTATTTTTTTTAACAGGTATTTTTCAGTGTGACGTATTAGGTATATGACATACAAAACAGTTTACAATGTGTCTCTATATTTGAAGGTTATTTAACGCATTAAAAAGTATAAAGGTCAAAATATGCCATCTTGTAACAGGACTTTTCTGTTCTTTGCATATTCCGTAGCTCTGGACCAATCCACTCGCGAGGTTTTGGAAGTTGTGACGTCTGCGCACGTCTACCAGGAAGTGCTGGCGTTTTATTATGAAGCTGCAGTTTAAAGATGACGTGATCTGTTTTTGAGAGGATATTTAACAATACAATTCGTGGATATGTGTCTGTATCTGTAGTTTAAAGATTACTTTACGTTACTAAGTATGCCGTGAACTGAAAGGTGCGTTTATTAAAGACTTTGCAAAATGAGCCATGCATCCACGTGTGCAACACAGCTTTACCTGTATTGTCATGCATTTACTGTAGTCATGAATTCGTGTCGATGTGTTATTAATTCCTCATGATTTAATTATGTTATTTACCTTTGAAGGACCTACAACTCAGAAAGTATAGCTTGAAGGTTTAATCGAAAATACATCACAAGGGGATGCAAAAAAAAGAACAAAAAACAGTTATTATTGTATGGGTAATGTGTGATCTGGTCGGAAATATTACGAAAAACGAAGTATAGCAGAAATTGTAATCATGAAGGTGTCTAGTTTAATCACCCGAAACATTTTAATAAGCAACGCGATTTAAATACAACGTCAAAATGTGTTTGTATCCCTGCAATACATCATCCAGAGCCACAAGTTTTATACGCATTTTCAAAGAAGTACACGTTTCCAACGGGGAAGATGCACTTAAATCAGCTGAGGGATATACTGTACCCTTTACAGGAGCTGCTGACACAACCTGTCTCTGCCTCTCATCCTCAGCATACAGTTTCCTTTCCTCTGTTCAAGGCTGTGAGAGTGAAAGCAGATATTCTTCAGGAGGATACTCAGCCTCTTTCATTTCAGGAGAGAAAACCTCTGGAAAAGGTAATGATATGTTCATTTCAAATATCTCATTATTATTATTATTATTATTATTATAGCTATGCAAGCTAATGTATACGTATCACATTGTTGTATATGTATATGTATTCATTTCAGTTCTTTAATTGAATGCTAAGGAACAAATCAAAGTCATTTACCCCTGTCTGACTATACACCTTTAATTCCCATAGGTAGATGTGCATGTTATTTATTTTCATAATCATAGCAATTTGCTCCACATTTTTGTGTGCTTTTTTAAAGGGACTGCCATGTTGGACTTCTGTAAAGTGGGAGGCTATCCTGTCTATGTCCTGTGTCTGCTGCTGATAACCTATCTACTGAACCAGCTGGACCGGTACATTCTGGCCATAGTCATCTTGCCATTGGCGCAGGAGATACACTTTGGGGACAAGAGTTGTCTGTCTAACCGGACGACCAGACCCGGCCCAGAGCTGTGCAACAACGCCAGCAGCGACAGCCAGTAAGCATTTTTACTCAAACCTGTATCACCAAAAACATCCCTTTAGCTGAACTCGTTGTTGTTCTTTGTCTTAGTTGTGCCGTTTTCATTTTGCAGGTGCGTCTCCTTACTGAACTCAAACGGGACACCATACTGCAAATGGGACTACAATGGCAATGGATGGGAGTACCAGATTATGGCCGGGCCCATTTTTATCCTCATCTATACGTTTATGGGTTAGTGTAGATGCAACACCCTGTTCCTGTCGATGTACTACTCATGCATGAAAAAAGGATTGAATGGATGTCATATGTATACAAAAGCACAAATACAAACTGATTAATGGAAACTTAATGTTTTTGTTTTTCAGTTTTTTCTCCCCTTCTTCAAGAAAGTCACGTTTTTCAGGGTTTTCGTTGATTGGTGTAATATCATCTGTCATACAATATATTTGTAAATGTAGTGATGCCTCTGATTTGCTTTAATTTACTCTCAGCTATAATGACAGAAACATTTGCTTAACAACCTCTCAGTGCCAAGGATTTTGGTTTATGGCCAGGTGGTGTGGTACTCCTTTCCACCTTGTGCCACTCTGGCTGTGGAATAATTGTTAGTGTTAAAAATAGATATATGATCTGGTTCTCCTTACACTTGAAATGATTACAGTACACGCATATCTACACATTTTAAAAGCAGATTACGCACACTGTCCTCTAACCCCTTCACTGAACTGGATTACGAGTTGCTTCAATGCACAGCTTGCATCAATTCCCTTTTCCAATAGTGAATGTCTGACCTCATTTTTGGTTTTCTTGTGGGAATTGACTTAGACAGGGATTGTCTAAGGAATTGAAGTATATTACTCTAAGAACATATGCCACATTCAGCAAACATATATTTAGGAACTATTTTCTTGTTCGAAAGACAGGGCAGATACAGTAATGTGGTTCATTGTAGTGTTTACATTGTATTTTTAAAGAAGGTCTTTCTGAAAAGCATATTCACAATTGCTTATGATTATTTCTCTATAGAGATTCTCTGCAGTTTGATTCTGCATTTTCATCTAATTGACATTTCTTACTCAATCCTGTCATGGATACATAACACACACTTTTATTGAATGCACCATTCAATTGTTATTATGTTTCTTCTATGAACAGGTATTTTTATTGGATTCCTTGCTGATGCCGCTAATCGAAAGAATCTATTGGCCATTAGTCTACTGTTCTGGAGTCTCATGACTTTCCTGATGGGATTTGTCTGGGAGTACTGGCACCTTGTGGTGCTGAGGTTTGGACAGGGAATTGGGTAATTACACTTTACAAATTGGCATAGTAAAGGTTATTCTGTAATCAAAGGCTAGATCAAATCAAAACTTTGACCTACCCACAAATCGTGAAGTACAAATCTGTACCCTATCACAGTTTGATTTATTGTTAGAAGCCACTTTCTACTATTTATACATGAAAAGAGTAAAACTTTGTAATTTGTGACTCGCAGGTTGGTCAAAGTTTTGATTTGGTTTAGATCTAGGACACAGCCTTGCAGAATCTGTAATCCTACACTTAATTTACTGAAATGTTTCTAATATTTTTCTCATTTAATTGTTTTCTTCTGTGTTTATTCAGTTGTGCCTGGACCAAATGTGTTTAATTGTCAATATTGCTCTCATTAGTGCTGAATTCACATAGAATAACAATACGGTCTTTAGTTTATCATTCTGAAAGCAAATAGACTTTTCCATCAGTCTAATCAGAATTGTTTATTTAAGGGAAAAAATGCATAATGGAATTATTATAATAATTTGTTCACACAGGGATTTAAGATTGTGAATTCCAATCAAAACAATCTGTTGCTGTTAGATAAGTGTAAGATGAAATACCATATGTAGTGTTCAAAGTCTCTCATACCAAAAACAATAACATATTTTTAAAAAATCTATTTTTTAAATAATAGTAGGCACGATTTGAATAATGCTTAGCTAGTATTGTGAAAACAATTAATTTAAGTTTCTTCTAATAATTGATGAGCACTTTTTGATAGTAGAATGTTTCCTAAACAAAAATCACGTTGAAAAAGTTACAAGAAAATGCATCCGTATTACTATTGATCTGATTTGTTTGTGTGTAAAAGTTGTATTTTCCTTTTGTATTTAGGGAGGCAGGTTGCACCCCCTTTGCAGCCAGCTTGATCGCAGACTATTTCCCTGAATCTGCCAGGGGTTCGGCCATGGGCTTCTACAATTGGGGCATCTACACCGGATACAGCCTGGCTTTTGTAGTTGGAAATTATATCACCAGGGCCAACATCATGGGCATGGTAAGGCTCTGATATTCTCTGTTGGAGGTCATTTCACTGTTGATTTTGCCTCCTCCCCGACTTATCTCTTACATTATTGTGTATTGCAGGAAGTGTTTATATTGTGATATTTGAAAGAAGAAAATACGAATATTAAAATAAATATTATAAGTAAAATATGAGTATTTCATGTTGCTTTGTTATTGGTTCATTTTTCTCTTATAGTTTGAAAATGTTCTACTTCAGCTGCTCTTTTTGTCTCCGAGGGCTGGCGCTGGGCCTTCCTGATCTGCGGGTTCCCGGGCTTCGTGCTGAGCCTGCTGGTCTTTGTGTCAGTCAGAGAGCCGCCGCGCACACAGAAGGCCACCGAAGGAGGACAGAGCGGGAACTACACGTCCAGCCTGTCGCTGTGCCACAGATTGACACCCACCCTGCGGCCATTTCTCAGCCCTTCCCTGCTGCTGCTCTGTCTGGCTGGCTCTGTCAGAAATGCAGGTTCATTGCATTGTCGGATTACGCTATTTTAATTTAATGCCATCAGTGGAATGTTTTGTTCAAATTTTTATCACTTGTGACAGGGTGTGCAGTTGCGTTTTAAAATTATTTGCTTTTACTATTTTTAATTCCACTGGTGCCTAATACCAAAGGACAGCTAAGATGCCCCTTTCCTCTCAGTGGAGCTCAGCTTAGAGGGAGCTAAGAGTGAAAAGTGAAAGAGTGGAGTGATCAAGGCAGGGGATGAGAGCACAGAAAGAACTGAGAGTTGAGGAAGAAAGAGTGAGGCGACATGGTTTGTTGAGGGTAGAGAGAGCAAGTCAAGGGGGAGGGGAAGGGCAGAGGAGTTGATGACAGATGGTGAGAGAGCAGAGCTTACAGTAGAAGGTGACAGAAGACCAATGGGAGGGAGGAAGAGAGAAGAGCAAGCCACACAGCTGGGCAAGAAGGGAAGCAGTCCCGGGAGAAGAGCAGGGCTAAGTTTCTAGTCAGCTCTGTGAGAAGGAGCTAGAGGGGGAGCATGGTTAGCACCTGAAAAGTCAAAGAGTAACAGGAGCATAAAACAAGAGAAGAGAAGGGAGGAAGAAGTAAAGGTCTTCCAGAAGGAGAGCTGGAAGTTAAAGTGGATAATGAAGCATTGAAACATTAATACAAGTGTAGAGGGGGAGTGCACTTAGCTAGAAAGTGAAGGGACAAATTATTATTATTATTATTATTATTATTATTTCTTGGCAGACGCCTTTATCCAGGGCGACTTACAACATAAGTGCAAACAAAGTGCAAAAATACAGAGAAGTACAAGGCATCAATCATTACAAATTCAACTTTAGCTAAAACATAGCAATTCAAAATAGATTTTACAAGTTCCAATTTACAATTTACACAAGTACAGTAAGAGACTTCCTGCATCCTAGATGGTGAAAGCTAAGTGCTGTCAAGATGTAGGGTTACAGACAAGGGCTACGGGTAAGGGAGTAAGGAGGAAAACAATGAAGAACGCGAGGAGCATAATAAGCTGAAGTGCTATCTAGCAGGGATAGAGGACTAATATTACAAGTGCTGTCGGAAGAGAGGCGTCTTGAGTAAGCGCCGGAATGAGGTCAAGGACTCTGCTGTTTTGACTTCGGTGGGCAGGTCATTCCACCACTTAGGGTTCAGGGATGAGAAGGAGCGGCTCTGGAGGAAGGAGAGTGGAGAGGAGGCAGAGTTAGTCTTCTGGCACTGGAGGAGCACAGTGGTCTGGAGGGGATGTATAGAGAGACGAGTGACTGAAGGTAACTTGGTGCAGTGTGGTCAAAACAGCGGTAGGTGAGGGTCAAAATCTTGAACTGAATGTGTGCTGCTATCGGGAGCCAGTGGAGGGAGCGGAGCAGTGGAGTAGCGTGTGTGAATCGTGGCAGAGAGAATACCAGACGAGCCGCAGAGTTCTGGATGAGCTGGAGCGGGCGGGTAGTGGATGCAGGTAGGCCGGCCAGGAGGGAGTTGCAGTAGTCCAGGCAGGAGAGGACCAGTGACTGGACGAGTAGCTGAGTTGAGTAGTCGGTGAGAAAGGGACGGTTCCGGCGTATTTTGCTCAGTAAGAATCTGCAGGTGCGCGTCAGCGTGGTGATGTGCTGGGAGTAGGAGAGCGCAAGTTCGACGGTGACTCCTAGATTTTTAGCTGAAGAAGAAGGAGAGAGTGTGGTGGATTCCAAGGGGATCGAGATGGGGAGGTCAGCAGAAGGTGAGGAAGAGTGGGGGAAAAAGAGGAGATCTGATTTGGAGAGGTTGAGCTTGAGGTGGTGCGAGTGCATCCAGGCGGAAATGGCAGACAAGCAGGAAGAGATGCGTGAAGGGATGAGAGGGTCAGAAGATGAAAAAGACAGGAATATCTGGGCATCATCAGCGTAGAAGTGGTAGGAGAAACCATGGAAAGCGATGAGGGGGCCCAGGTAGTGAGTGTAGAGAGACAAATGGGAGATGCAGGCAGAAATGAAGACTGCAGACTGGCAGTCCCACAGGGCATGAGCGATTCTGAGCAGGAGGACTGAGCAAAGGATGATGGGAGCAAGGGGAGAGAGCTTGGATTGGCGGGATAGACGAGAACTGATATGAGAGAGAGGAAAAGGGATGAACCATGGTAGATCACGGAAATTGGACAGGCTTGGGAAATAAATAAATAAAACACAATTAATAACATTAGAAAACTTAAGAGTTACAAAACAAACTCAGTTTAATCATATTTCAGATTATTACAAGATCAAAGCCCCTCTTGAAAAAAATGAAATGTGTGTTTTACAAGGATAATGCAGTCCTTGTACTTTTCTTCCATGACCTACAGAGAAACAGCCAATCGAATCGGGAGGTGAAAGCTTTTTACAGAGAATAACCTCACGGGATCACTAGTCTAGGAGGATGAGATTTTTAAGCTCAGTTTCTTAACATTTAGCTGACAGGGTATAACAGACTAGACACTGGATTAAGTATTCATGATTTCTCTGGGAAGATTCTGGTTTCTGCTTAGATATTTTCAATTGCATTTTGTGTCCATAGCTTAAAAAATAAAGGCTTTTGATGATCTTTTTCCAGGTGGCTACGTGTGGGCCTACAATGCCCAAAACTACTTCAACTTCTATTTTCCCAGTGAGGACGTGGGGCGGTGGTTATCATGGATACCGTTAGTCGGTGGCAGTGCCGGTGTCTTGTTTGGTGGATTCATTTCTGACAGAGTGGTAAAGAAGAGGGGACTTACTGCCAGAATATGGGTATTAGTTATCAGTCAGGTAAGAATCCCAAACGATCACCTGAAAGTAGTGTGTAAAGCACCAGAGTCTGCGGACCAGAGTTTCACAGCCTCTGAAGTGTGTATTATATTTTAACTTTGTTTTTGCCAAGACCTTAGGCCTGTGTTAAATTAAAGCCTTAACCCACCAGTCAATCGCAAATTCCAAACCCTCTGCTTCCCTGGCAGCTTTCCATGGGCCAGACAGAGGAATCTTTCTGCAAACAGAAAGCCGCTGTCCGGTCTGGAAGTCAGTATTGGCGGGCAGGTTGAATTTCACTTCTCTTTTGGGATTGAATGCTGCAGACAAACAATTTAGCATGATGAGAGAACTGTTTGTTTTGATGAGAGAATTGCTTTTGAAAATAGTTAAAATAGAGGTATTCATTTAGACTTTATATGTAGCTTTTTAATGTTGTTATAATACACGGTTATCTTTTTGAATAACTGCATTCGTCAATTGGTTATTATTATCAGAGAAAGTATTATCATTCGCACCGTGTTTTCCAGATGCTGGCAGCTCCCTTCTTGTTCGGTGTGCTGTGGCTGTCCCCCCCATATTGCTTTCTCCTGCTGATTCCAGCTAACATCATTGGTACGTTTTTAACTGTTAGACCTATTTACCTGCATTTATTAGTGAATAAAATCTCCCATAACAGATTGTTATTCACTAGTTTATTCAGGGGATATTATTTTGCTTTTATGTTTTTTAAATTCATATTTTTTAATTACCCTGTTGCTTGGTGGTTCACTGGGCTTTGGCTGTTTTCCTCTGTGCCAACACAGCGGTACAGGGTGAATATCTGGTGAATTATCAGTATTTTGTCATTGCTGATTCATTTAAAAGTTAAAAAGAAAATATCAAAACTCTCAAACAAACATCTTTCCAATTAAAGTATTCGATGTAAACACATACACATGACACCCAAGCAACCACATCAAACTGGGGACACACACAAACGCCAGACCATACCATGTGATACTATGAAATTCGATAATCTATATTGTAAATAAAAAAAGATAGGTATATCATTGTACTGATACTTAGTGACCTTTTTAGAAAAATGACTGTCTGCACCTGTACTTGAAACCTCCCCGTGCAATTCTCCCGTGTCGTCCTCAGGGGAGATGTGGGTCGGCGTGACTCTAGCCATTCTGGTGGAGCAGGTTCCTGCCAGGGTTCGCACATCTGCTGTGGCCTTCTACCTCTTCATCATCAACAACATCGGAGGAAATGCGCCTCTCCTTGTGCCCCCCCTCAACAACCTGTACAGCTTACGCGTAGCTCTGTTTATACTTTTTCCTGGAACATATGTAGCCGGTAAGTAATTGGGATGGTCTCAATGGGGACAAAAGCATGTGAAGCTTCGAAGTATAGAATTATTATGAATTGTGTTACAGGTTCTTGTTTACCATTGTTATGGTTTCTTGTTTACCAATCTTTCTCTCTCACCAACACTCACTTGCTCTCATTTTTAATTATGTTGCTTAGAGCTCTGATGTCTGCGACACAATTCTGTGGCCGTTGTTTGAAAGTAGATCAGAGCCCTAGGTGACATTACCAGTAATGTAACTTGTCATGGAAATTAAAATGTGATTCTTTACTCACACCTTAATAGTAAATTAATGTGGAGAGTAATATACAAGAGATTATTTTTTAATTAAAACAATCTGCTAATATGTTGTTTTGTGTTTTTTAAGGGTCTCTGCTGTTCCTGTTTACACTTTGTGTCACACGGAGAGACCAGCGTAGGATCTCTGGAGAAGAGTCGGAGCCGTTGCTCCAGGAGACGGATCGGGATTCGCAAGAGCACAAAAAAAGCACATGATCCGTGCCAGGCTTGTGTCAGGAAAAACCTAGGCAGGTAGACTGGATAGGCAGGTTGGTAGGTTTCACATTTAGATGCCAAAAATATTGGCACTTTTCTTTAGTGGTAGTTTTTTCATCTCCAAATAAAGATTCTGTCATCTCCTAAAAGTTCAATCAAGTGAAGGTTTCTGCCTATAGAAACAATCCGCTTTACTGCATCAAAACAATAATAATGTTAGCAGGAGATATTTACATAACCTGACACACATTTTTTGACAACTGCCTCACAATCTTTTATGTAGTCCCCCTTCTCTAAATTGGTTCAGTTCTTATTTATCAGATCGTTATCAGTACGTGTCTTATGCTGGTTATAATTCCACAAATTCCTGACTAGTTCATGGTGTCCCACAGGGCTCTGTTCTTGGACTCATTTTTAACATCTATATGCGGCCACTGGGTGATGTAATTTGAAAGCATGGTGTTCAGTTTCACTCCTATGTAGATGATACACGGTCAATTCTGACACTTAATTATACTAAGTCTGAGTTACTGGTCATTGCATTTAATACCAAGCTCTGTTCCTTTCCTGGGTTATCAGAGTTTTACACAGTACTTCTCAGCTTAGGTGTCGAATTAGACTCTGGGCTCTCATTTGAAAAAACATATTTCCTCAGGGTTAAAGTCTGGGTTTTATCATCCTAATTAAATCTCCAGAGTTTGTCGTTTTCTGTGTCCTAGAGATACTGAGATTCTAATTCATGCTTTTGTTTCTTCCTGATTGGACTACTGTAAAGCACCTTTTGCTAACCTTCCTGCTTGTCTTATAAATTGATTGCAGATGGTACAAAATGTGGCAGCTAGATTTTAACAAACACTAGGCGGTCAAAACACATTACTCTGGTTCTCAAACATCTCCATTGGCTCCCTGTCCATTACCGCATTTATTTTAACATAGTGCTGCTTACATATTAAGGTTTATATTCCAAAAAGACAGCTGTGATCTTCAAGCGCTGCACTCCTACAACAAAATATCCCAAAACGCATCACACTTGGTGGGCATAGTTTTAGTTGTCACTCCTTCCCTGTGGAATTCCCTCCCAGATTTAATTAGAGATTCTGACACAACTGTTCCTTTTAAAATTGCACTGAAAAACATTTTGAGTCTCTACTGCATTTGGTTCTCTGTAATGTATTTTATTGTATTTTAATGTTTTCTACAATTATGTATTTAAATGGATCTTCTGCTTTTGTGTTTTTGTTTTTGACTTGTAAAGCACTTTGAGCCACTTCAGTGTGAAAAGTGCTATAATCAATAAAAGTTATTATTATTACTTTATTTTACACAGGATTGAACAGGAATACTGGCTCAAAAAGTGTATACACCACAGTGAATGTATTGTAATCCCTAATTTCCTCAGAAATCTTACATATAATTCTCTTGCATTTCCTGTTCATGAAAATGGGCAAAATCTTGAAAATATTCCAGATGTTAGGCGGGGTCCAGCAGCTGCTTCAAAAGCATCTGTGCCTTTTTCATCTTAGCCCACTGACCTCCCATCCGCCTCTGCTCCCTCTTCAGTGTAACGAGTATCTGTCAGACAGTAGACACAGACCCTGTTACCTCCACAGCACAGCTCTTTTTAATCAAAGATGTGAATAGAGGTGGCACCAGAAGCTCAAGAAGCAGAGGGTTAAATTAAGTTTTTAACGCAAAGCTTTAAATCGAGTTCGCTGCTCTCTAAACAGCTTTTTCTCTTGAAGAAGATTAAGAAATTAAGCTGAGCAGTGATTAGTAAGGGTTACTGCTTGAGAGCAGATTGACGGGTGTGACTCAGAATGTGAGCAACAACGAGCTGCTCTATTCCCACTTCATGGAAAATGTACTTGTTAGGACTTAATAATGCATCCATTTACAAACCTGCTATTATACAGTCCTGATGAGCCACATTGTGGATAAGAAAGAATACACCTGACCAATCAGCTATCAGCTTTACCACAAAACTTTGTAATGTTTAAATTACATTTATTCATAGCACTAATCCATAGTTCCACTTATCGATAAATGCATGTTGGAAGGAACAGTGAAAATATTAACATTCTTTGGAAAGTCGTGCCAGTGTTTGTGTGGTAGAAAGTGGGAATTCAAAAGCAATGTGAAATTAGGTTAAGCCTAAGGCAATACATGTTGTTCATGGACAAAGTGCCAATTTCTGATATACAGTCATTAAGAGTTCATTTCCAAATAAGTATCAATCAAGGGTCTTAAAAAGACAAAATAAAACTTGTATTGTAAAACATATTAAGCACTTGATAATTTTACGTGAGAAAAGAGCAACTGAAATGAAGGCACTGTTTCCTGCTATTTTGTTATGTATTTGTCCAAGATTATTTTGGTTTAAAATATTGATACTGATGCTGATAAATGTTCCAAAGGTCAGATAATTGAGTCTTTAATGAATTAAATGAACTTTTCATATGTGTGTGTATATTAGTTTCGCTCTGTATGTTTCGCTTTATTGTAAATCCACTGGACTGTGCTTATGTACCAAAGACATTTGACCTCCAATACTTTCTGGTAGAGCTGCCTTTTCTTGGATTTAAAACATATTCTGAAGTAAAACCATTAGAAAATGTTTGTCTCTGGCAATACTTGGTTTTGGAATCCTGATATGTAATTCAGAGACAGTACTCTTTGACAAACCCATAGAACAACACTCTCATTATGTACCACTATATTTTGTCATGATTCTCCTTTTCATTAAGAGAAGCCAGCAAATGTCTTTTAAAACATTTAATAAAATATGTCTGCTTTATTATCCAATATTGTGGTTAGAAAATTGTGGCAGCCGGAAGTGGCCATTTAAAATATATAACTACCTACGTACAGTATGTGTGACCAGATTGAATTTTACTTAATTTTGTATTAATGTGAGCTGTCTGCTTTCAACATGTTAGTGCAGATGTTGTTTTAAGCATGGGATATTGGGGACTTGTTTATATTAAAAGATTATTCAACTGCTGTTAATACTAAGTAGTAAATGTGGGTCCTATTAAAGTACCTTCCATCAGATTTGTCTTGGTTTAATTATCTGTAGCATTTTGGCAAAGCTTTGCTTCCTGTCAGCCTTAAAATACACTCACCAATTAGCAATCGTGGCCTCCTATCTATATGCATTACTAAAATTACATGACCTGGTTGATTCATTATATTGCTACACATTTGTTGTTTGCTTTCATTTTCAAGTGCTTTTTGGTGGATGTCTGTACATTTGAGCCCAGATCTGCACAACATGCAATTCATTTAAGTATGAGTAATACATGGCCTGCCTCCCTAATGTTCATATGAAACACGTCACTGTGCTTTCCATATGATTAACTTATTTCATCTCGAATTACACTGGGACGGGGTCAAGGTAAAGCCGCCAGCGCAAAAGAGTGGGTCCACCGATTCATTCAATTGAACACGCCATGGCTCTGCAATGATAACCTGTTCATTTTCAGTGACTTTTGCTGGCTTCATCTTATTAAATGCATTTCTTATACCACATACGTTATATGCTGTAGAAATGCTGCTCATCAAACGTTAATGATTTTCTCCCTTCTTTAGTAAGTCTTAAGCCTGTGAAGATATTGTATGTTCATTCTCATTTGGCTCACAGAGGCATTATAAAGGGGCACTGAAGCTTGAGTTTGCCTGGAATGCAAGCTGCCCATCAAACCTCCTGTGATTTACTCTCCTTGTATATGAGACAAGGAAGGCCTTTCACATCGTGTTTGTGTAATGCAGCACAAGAGAGGATTTTGACTACCTCATTTAAATTGTATTTTCTTCCATCTCCGACATGCGCTGGTATGTGCTGAAGAAAGGAGAGCTAAAGGTCACTTGCTCAAGAAGGCCTATGTCAAATGCCACTGTTACGTATGCATAAGCTCCACAAATAGTACTTCTGGTGAAGTCTGTGTCGCATGATCTTTAATTAATTAATCTTGGTGGCGAAACGTTTCTTATCTTTGCTCTTGGCCATGGTCTGGCATGTCATTTGGAATATTATTATGCTCACTGTCTCCTGTTTAGACATATGGCTGATGGTCCTCTGGCTTTTCTTATGGGCAGTTTCTGCACAATGCTTAGCCATCCATGGGGTATATGGCACCTGATCAACACATTTCCTATTGTGCCTCCCTAGAGGGTGTGTACTGACCCATCATTGCAAAATATGGCACTCCCCCAACTAGATGCCCCAAATAAAAACACCCCCGCACAATGAGGAACAGATGCACGACTGTTATCCCGACTGACTTAACCGTTTCCTCGGCTGGGACCTTTGTGATGCTTGCCCAGTAAATGGAAAGAATTCTGACAATGAAAACTGTGCTTATGTAGAAGTGAAATGGCAAGAAGGACAAAATGGAAAACTCATATTTATTCATGGGATTTCAGATGTGAAGAAGCATGAAGTGAGGGATTAAAGGGGTTCAAAAAAATCTTCAGTGACAGTCGTGATTTTGTTGTCCTGCTGTGCAGTGAAGTGTATCTTGATTTTGAAAAGAACCGTTCTGCTTGTGGAAGGGTCATACTTATATTAGCATTTATATATTTATTTGTAAACTTAGGAGTGACTAGATCCAATCATTGTAAATTAATTTAATTTATAATGTATTTAGCTGGACTTTGTTGAGCCCGTTACCTCCAAGCTTTCAGGTCTTGAGGATTGGATTAAGACACACTTGCTGTATATAATCTGTTTTAGCTTCCAGACAGAGAGAAGGTCTCACAGTTACAAACATCATAGAGTCTGAACATGATAGAAGTCTATGCCCAGCTATAGACTACATCTTCGCATAGATACCTTGCAGTTCATCCGTTCAAGTCGAATGCTAATTTCTGTTTTGCGACAGTTGGTGCTTAAATCTCCATATGCAGCATAAGAGAGTCATGAACTCAAGGGTGAAGATGTGTCAGCATAACTGAATGTACAAACCTTACGTGACCTCAGAGTTGGAAGTCTTGAGAGACATTTTTTTCCTGGAGACATACTTCTGCAATGAATCCTTTTCTGAAATCCAGAGTTGAAGCAATAAGCGCTGGACAAGTAAGACAATTTCTCAATGCAGCACTAGAAGGCATTCCTTAAAGGAGGCTAGGTTTGGGTTTCTTTTAGATCTGAGTTTCCCAATCACCTTCGTCTTCTAGTTTTAATATCAGCTAAGTTGTTAAATTGTTAAGCTTCTCCAATCCTTCACTGAAATGTTTCTATATTTTTTTAATCAATGCATTTCCCACAGCCATGAGAATGACCTTATTGCACAGAGGTACATAAAAAGTATTGTTTTGGTCTGATTAGGATCTCTTACAACCTGTTGGTAGTGCATGTATAATTGTGGAGTTACTATTTTACATTGACCATTTGGAAACAATGTATATTTGAAGTTACTGGAGACATAAAAAGACAACAGATGTTAAGCCTGAAAGCCTTAGAGCAAAATTATCTTTTCATGCTTGCATGTTCTGACTTCTGTTAAGAGGAGTTGCCTGTAGTTCTCTTTCGGTGCTTCATGTCATCAAGAATTCACAAAGCCTCACGTCTTTCACAGCCTGGTCTTTTAAACGAAAAAGAAAAACACATTCTATAACAGCTTTACATAGCATTATTGTTTTAAATATAAATTATTCAAAAAGTGCTTTCAACAAGACAGGCTTCAATCATCATCACTGGCCTTTTAGAAATGCCAGACTACTAGTAGTGTATCTTTCTGCTTAAAAAAATTAAAAAGGAAAACAATAAGGAAAAAAAATCACTGTTGTAGACATTAAAACACTGAGACATTTTACTTTTGTTCCCTGAAAAAGCCAAACACTTAAATCTGTTATATCCTGGTAAAGTGTATTTCTTCTGCTAATACATGAAAGTGTTCCTGTCCGTTACAGTGTCATTTTGTTCTCTCAGAAGACAGTTAAACTGCAGTGTTAAAAACCTAGAATTACACGGTCTGAACAAAAAAAAAACTGTCTGAGCAAAAAGCCGAGTTGGAGGAAAAGAAAATCACCATCTGATGCCTCTGCATGAAGTACTGCCTCTCTGACTGAAGACTTTCTCTCCCATGCAGGCACTCAGGGGAGTTTTGATGTGAATAGTTCAAATCAGTGAGTTCATGACAGCCTCGCCGAGTCCCCGCCAATTAAAACTGCTGTCAGGGGAGCGCTGGCAACAGTCGGGAGAAAGGAGAAGAGAGGGAGGGTGGGAGGATTAGGTACTTATTATATAATAAAAAGGCTTCTTTAATAGAAATTAAGCTTTTCGATGTGGGAAATCTGTCACTTGGTCTGTAAATATATCTTGATACGAGTGACTAAATCACTCACAGTGACCTATCAAGCAGGACCATATGTTGCTCGCTGTGGGGAAAAAACAGAGCTTACAGCAAATCCTGACTTATCCGTAGCATTACAGGCTCTAAGAAAGGATTTAGTCTTTAAATCTTGATTAGATAGAATTTCCCTCCAGGACTAAAGCAGAATACTATTACTAAGCAGATATAACCCGGCAGGCGAAGAGGGGTGGAATAAATAACCGCACAGGAACGGCTTTTGCCTTTATTAATACTAAAATTATTGTAGGGCAATGATACGATAAGATAGCTCTATTATTAGAAGCCATGGATTATCAATCAGAATATAATCCTGTTTCTTGCTTATGTTCCAACTGAGTGGTTGCATTATTGTTTGGGTGTTTTTTATTTTTATTTTATTGCAGAGAAGGTATTACAGGGGAGGGAAATATTGAAGAAGAATAAAAAAAAGGGACAGATTTACCTCCGCTTAAGCAGAAAGCTTCCCTCCAATTGTTTCTTTCCTGCGAGGACTGTTTAAGAAGGTTTGTTTTTTATGTTTGTACGTATTGCTTATTGTATTTTTGATCCAGAGAAGTGGTTTCTGTTTCATGGGCTCCAGAAGAAAGCCTTGCCTCACCGGACTTTAATGTGAATGCCTTCTACCTTCACAACCCAGCCTCTGGGGGATAAAAAAAAGACAGTCTTCCAGTCTGAAGTGTTGCATCCATGACTTTGAAAACTTGGCTTGTATATGGGTTAGGATCAATATTCTTATCATCATTCTTCTCCATACAGGGTAAGTCTTAATCTCTGTCACGCAAAGTGTTTATAGCCTATATGTAAATAAATATGCATGTGCGAGTGTGTGGATGTGATTACCATCAAGCTGTTAATGTAAACTCTGCCCGGACCAAATGATCACCTGCACTGAAACAGCACTGTGACTGAACTGCAGGACCGATCATTGCTTGACAAGCGAGCGTGGAAAATGGGGGATATATTGATGTATTGGTGTACTTGTGTGAAAGCCTGCAGGTCTAACGAGACGCATTTCTAATGGTGTCAGAGTGCAGTGTCTTGATAATCGAGAAGAAAAATCAGATACTTGATGTCTATTTTTTTGTCATCAAAACAGGTGAAGGGAAACAGATAATTAGCACATTTGCAGAGCACTACAGTGGGATTCAATAATTTGACACGTAACCATCTATGCTAACAATTTCGGATGCTTACTGAGAAACTGTCTCTTATGAGGGTTTGGAATTAATTACGAAATTTCAGAGTGATATTTCTGTTAGAGAGACAGAAATTCTCTATATCAATAAACTCACTTTTCCAACAGTTCCTATTTTGCATTGTTGACCTTTTATGTTTGGCATCTCTAGGCTTAGTATGCTGACTTATGCATAGAATTATTTGACTCTAATCTTAAATGCAATTTTTTACATTTTTGTAAAAGCTTGTTCGAGGCAGGGGCTTATGTAAACTATTCCAGCGGGTTCCCTTTAACCTTCATAAAGACTATTGTACATTAGAGGCTTTCTAAGCCCTTTCAAGTATACATTTCAAAGCACAATATGACAAATAATCCATGTTCTCTGGAAGGTTTTTTAGTTTTTAACTGCCATAATTCATTTGCCAAATTTGATTGTTTATGTATTAAGCAAAGGGGAATCATGGGGATGAAAGAAGTGGGCTAAGTGGAGACCACAAATAGATATAATATTTGGATTAATGTTATATGGAACTGATCACTACTAAATCAAGTAAAAAGGTTTTTGATTGTGAAAAAAAAAAAAAAAAAAAAAACTGCCTGTGGTATGAAGGTTACCAGAACAGCTTTCTGGTGTATTGTGCAAAAATATGAAAAGACACCAAAAAGTGGAATTTACAGTACAAACAAAACAAGCAACAACAAAATTATGTGGTAAATGTTTTCACTCAGTAATGCCATGTCACTGTGTTTAAAACGTTTTAATAGCATTACATGTATGAATGCTTTTTTATAATCTACTATTAAACCAGAAACCTATTTTTACTGTCATGCAGTGCTGGATGTTGAAATGTTTCTGTTGTATGGTGTAGTTTGAGCTTTAACCAGATAAAATTGTTATTAATGTCTATTAATGTCTTCAGTTGCCATTTCTGAATCATTCTGAAACACAAAACATTTTCTGTTTTCTGTAGTTTGTTTCACAAATATATGTGTGTGGAGGAACTTATTCTGAATTTGCCAAACAAGAATAATTGAAACATGTTTGATCTCCTCTGCCTGTGCGTTACTGCGCAAACATCACTGCGGGTCCCATTTTGCTCGTTCTTAGTTACCAAGGTTCCAACACACAGGGTCGAATGTAAGGTGTGAGGAGGCTTTTTAATGTGTCATTATTCTGAAAGCTCTTCTCAGAACCCACAATTGTTTAAATAACTTAATTTAAGTAATTCAGTTACAGTAATATGTCAGTTTAAGTGGATTTCACTTGTAACCAGATAGAGCGCTCGTTGATTGAACTACTTCGATGTCTAGAAATGCTTGTTAGCCAAGTACAATTTAATGTATGCATTTCTAAAATTTAAGTGATCATCAAAGATCTCCAAAGCGTCATTTGGATACAAACTGACAAGCAACATCCTAGAGCAGAAACACAGCCCGTAATAATCCAGATTTGCCTTGCTGGCGCTGCTGTGTACCACTGTGCCACTGTTCTGTGTTCTCTGCCTTGCTGCCAGTGACACGTGGGACCCCACATGACCCCAGATCAGAACCTCAGTCCATGTCACATGTTGACGTGTTCACACGTTTTTTTCAGAATCCATTCATCATTCCTATATAACGCATTGCTGTGCCATTGCAATAACAAATAAAGCCACAAGCAAAGTGTTTGAGGAAAATTTTTCGTCAAATGATTATTCGCAGAGGGAGGATCTCAGTTGAATTTGTTTTTATTGCCACACAAAGTCTTGCCTTATCTCCACTGAATGGCTGTTAGCTTGGATCAGTAATTATTTTAAATCTCCCAGAGCGGATGCATTTACTCTGGATGTAAGCTCAAAATGAAAGAGAACAAAATTTGTGTTTTTTACATGTGTTTTCCTTCACATAATATAGGGATTTGCAACTTGCTCTATAAGAATTAAAACAAAACACACTGCAACAATAAGGCACACCTACACACCTCCAAAAAGGCAAAGACATATGTGTTATGTTATAGGATACTGTAAGCATAGATGAACAAATTGTATATTTTGTTATTTGTATTGTTTATCCTTTAAAACATGTATATGTGTCTTTTCTGCATTGTCTGGAGCTTGTTTTAAATTCCCTGCAGTAGAGTTACACAGTTAAGTTATATAGAGAGAGGGCGAGGGAGGGGAGATTGGTGTTTAGATTTCAGAAGCTTTTAATTGATTTCAGTGGATTTTGCAATGATTTTTGAAAGGGCTTTTTCTGGGATTAATTTTAGCACTGGAATCGTGATTAGAGATTTTGGGCCATTTTTAATTTAAAAGGCAATGTTGTATGACCTTTGAGCAGAAAAGCGAAAGATAGCACAAAGATTAACAAAGCAATGTTTTTTTTAATAATTCTCAATAGTTTTTATTTGAGTTTTGTTTATCGTTAAGCAGTAGATAAAATAGGCCAATGGGGGTGGCTAAAGATTAATATTCTTGTACTATCCCTTTAGCCTTAATCGAATTAAGCTGTAAACTTGATGGACATCCAAGTCTTAAAATCTGCAAGAGAAGGTCAGCAGAGGGTGAGATCAAAACTAAACTAAACTAAACTAAACTAAAAACCACGACAGAAACAAATCCTAGGCAGTGAAGATATGGATACTTGATACTTAATTTGCAACGTTTAACCTGGGAGAAAACCTGAAAAAGGTCACACGTCACTGGTGAATTACTAAGAGTCTGGACAGAATCTTTCTTATATCTCGGGTTACAGTAAATAAAACATTTGCTGCACATGGCACATGGAAAATGTGAGCAAATGTATGTCCCAGATAAAAAATCAGTTCTGATTGATATTTGAAGTTTGTTTTGGAAATGAATTGCAGTATTAGGCTGTTGTGACTTTTTCTACTAACCAAATTCAACAGATGCTGATAATATTTGATTAACCTCATTACACCAGCTTCATCACAATAATCAATATAATGGTGATTTAGTGTTTTAGGTCTAAAACTGAAATCTACAGTTTGATGTGGATTGAAGTGTGTTTGTTTGGTGCTGCATGATAGTGATGTAATTATACCAAGAACCAAAGGACCGAGACCAGGATTAAGAGGTGGTCTCAGTTCATTTAAAAGCGAACTCAGTATGTTTTGTGACTTAGCTCCAGCATTTATTTTGCTATGTGACTTATTTGAAGTGAACCAGGTGTGAAAGTGCCCTCGGGTCTACACAGGTCCCCATAGCTTGGTCCTCTTGGTGGCATTGACAGTATTCCCAATTCCAGTGTTGTACTTTGGATGTGTAGTTTTATTTTTGGTGAAACTTTAATGAAAGCAGCCCTTCCTCAGGTACTCTTTCTCCTCTCATTGATGCTATTGGTGTTCAACAAAAGCTTTTGTCAGTGACCCCTTTGTCTTCTCATCCTCTCAAGCAAATGGACTCCAATGCTATGGCTGCAACATCATTGTCGGGAGGAAGTACGTGGACGTGGGCTGCTCCAACCCGGAGGTCATCACCTGCTCCCACTCACACAAAGGATTCAAGCATCGCTTCTGCATTAAAACGGAGAGCAGTGAGTTGATGACTCTTTGTTTGTGTTGATGTCAAGCAGGCGTGTGTTCTCCCTGCTTCTGCCAAGCTGGCGGTGCAGCATCAACCCAGTCCAATCTCCTCAATGTCTCCATGTGCTCTATTGGCAGTGCATTGAGAGTTGCCCTTCTGCAAGTATGCCTTGGTAAATTTACACTTTTAACAAGAACTTACTGTAGTTTTGCAGTACGTTTTCATTTTCATTGTCCATTATGCCTTTACTGCACTGGACTATGGGAAGAGTTGATTGGCTCCCTGCCGACTGACTCTCCTTAAAGACCGTGCATCCGTGTTAACCATCCGGAAATACTCTCTTCATCCTCATGACTGCACTTAGATAACTGCCTGGAGGAGAGGCAAACCATCAGGCCTCAGACCCCCAGAGATGTGTTTTTCTCCGAGGAAGGTTTTTGTTTTTCTGTCCTCTGTGCTTGATGGTTATGTATTCACAGCGACTGCACTGTAATTATCTGTGTTTGTGTTTGTTTTAACACTCTGTGACACTAAATACAAATAGATTAATTGGTTGATTGATTGACAACTTGTTGTGAAGGGTGCTATATCAAATCAAAATGACTGCTTGATTGATTACTGTTTTAATTCACGTTTAACATATGACCAAGGTTTACTCACGGCCCAGGATAGTAAAGCACAGTGAAGGCATGCTGAACCCACAGGAAAGCACTGTAAATCCGTGGCTTGTTTAACGCTATTTTTCGACAGTCCAATTTATGTTTGCAAAGCACGGATGATTCCAGTTGCCTTGTTAGACTCAGGATCTCTTTTGAAAACTTACTGACTGTGGAAGTTTAAATGACGGCTTGGGTTTGCAATGCCCTGACAGACATTTGTTTGACTGAGTTTGTTACAATGCATCTCTTTTGGCATCTGATATACTTGCCAGTCCTACAATATTGCAAAAGTATCTTTCTGCAATTCATGTCGTTCTCAGTATTTCTCCTCATAATCTTCTCTCTATACAGTGAAATGCCAAGGTGCAATATGTGTCATGTTGCTTCTCTGCTGTAGTGGAGGAGTTTTTATATTTAGGTCACGGAGTAGATTGTGGTGTTTGAAAGCATTTACTCCCTTTCTCCATGAGGGTCAGTTGGATGACCTACCTTGCTTAGCATATGATTTGCTACAGTTTGTTTTAAGTGATTATTTAAAAAAAAAAATGAAAAAATGCACATAGGGAAACATTTAGTTTAATGGGTCCATCTATTTCCTTTTTGAAAGCAAGTAGTAACATTTGTGACCACAGCTTTCAGGATCTGTTGGGTCAGTGGTTGAAGGAGAAGAGCCAGAGGTCTTTGTTGATGTCTTAGACATACACTCCCATGGTTTTTAACTCACTAAAATTATTTCTGCAGCCTGTGTATGGAATCCTATAGCCTACATAATTTATCGTAATATGGAGGATAGGTCACCTGTTCTGGCTACAGCCTACTCTATTATCAATAACTGCGCATGCATCCATCTTTTGTGTGTCTGTGTTGCGTGATCTTTCAAACCCATTTGTCATTTTAAATTCATACAAATTTACATCCAAAGACAGCTTACATCATCAAAAGGAGAAATAAGAATTGTAGAATGTCAAATAGTCAGCAAGTTAAAAAGATTTGAAACCTTGTTCTTTATAAAATTTTAAACGCTCTATTCCATATTCCACAGAAGTTCCCTGTTACATTTGAAGGAAGATGAGGTTCAGTATATAAAATATAAAATAATTCAGTAAATAAAAAAATGTGTTACTTTAATAATATTTGAATAGAGAAAGAATGAGGACAAAGACAGATAATCATCCATCATAAATCAGTTTTGATGGGAACAAAGTCTCATGATGTGAAAGAATCTGAAATCTATTTATCGCACATCTTGATGGTGAATAGAGGATTTGATTCTGGCCTGATTCTGCAGTCTGGAGTAATCCACAGAGGCAGTCCAGCCCAATAAAAGCAGCTGTTGTTTTGTAACATGCTTAATGTCTCGCCCTCATCATCTCGTTTTTCCTTTCCCCCGCTGGTTGAAAGCTGGCTGACAGAATGCCAGGCCCTGTCTGCAAGTGTTGAGTTCTCCCTCGTCCTCCTCCTCTGTCAGCTACCTCTCTTGCTTTGTGTTTATTTTATTGCTTATACAAACACTTACAAAGTGGACGAAGGCTTGTGCGTCCTTAGCCGAACAATAACACAGAACTGTGAAATCTGGAATTTTCTGAAGTTTAATTTTTGTTTGCACTCATTCCTCTGATAAATGGTGTGAATCAGCATTGTAATCTCTCAGGACTTCTCACCGTGTGGTCAGGTTATATCATTATCAAACCATCAGAATCTGTTTCCCTTCTTGTTTCTTTAGCTATTTAATTTTCTGTGTATGTCCCTTCTTCTAAAACAATATCTTGAATGCCTAGGAAGAAATGCCCTCTTTTTTAAAGGTAAAGATTTTGTTTAAGACTGCGTTCACAAATATGATTCTAAACTTGTACCCCAAAATATACTTGGGTTGGATGTGTAATAATCTCTTTTCTCCTCTGTACAGCATTGACATTGTTTTGCTTCTGCTTTGCCCCTGCTTTGCCTCTATCAGTGCAGCTGCATATTGTCACAATCCCATCATGTATATAGAGTCAACAAGAGTAAACTTTTGCTATTTTAAACACTACTTTTTTTAATTAACCAAGTTGGAATCAGAATATATGGAAACAAATATTTAATCATGTATTCTCCAACATTACAACAGTAAGAAAAATAATGTCAGAATAGAATAATCTTTCATTTGTATATTGTCGTCTTGGTTTTGTATAGTTTATTTTATATTTCATGTACTGCAGCTGCTGTTTATATAATACAGTGTAGAACTAATTAGGGTTTGGAAAAAACAGACTACACTATTAGTTTTGCTATGTGTCATATTTATTTTTCAGATTTATTGTCGGCAGAATCTTTGACATGTCCGCTCCTTTTGTCTGACTGACCTAGATAACTTTCTTTTTCCAACCTTACAGTAAAGGAAACGTAGGCATCACAGAGTTTCAATCAAACAAAACATCATATCTTTACTTGTGAGCATATCAAGACTGAGGCCTGTCGCTCAGCTGTCTTGAGCTGAAACTGGCATCTGTACTTTTATCTTGTGTTGCGTGTGAACTATTACTGTAGACTATTAACAAAAATAACTCTTCCTAAACCACAAAAAATTTCTCAAGCGCGTTCAGTCATATTATAATACAGATAATAGATTCCTTTATCTGCTCCTGGAATTTGTACCGCTGGCTCTAATGTTGTGTTATCTCGGTCTCTGGTTGCAGCGGCGCTGGGAATCCTTCTGACCAGCGGCTGTGCCACCTCTCGCCACTGTCACCAGCAGGAGCTGCCCGGTGTGAAGATCCACTGCTGTGACTCGGACCTCTGCAACGGCTCTCCGCAGCTTTGCGCCCGCCTCCTGCCCTACCTCTGTGGGCTCCTCAGCCTCATTCTAGTTCGGTTTCGACTATAGGGAAAACAAATCAACACAGAAACCTAAAACATCTGGATGCCAACATGATCGATTAAATACCCAAATTCATAGCTTCCAAAGCTTGCCTACTCTCAAGAACACTGCTATGATGGTACCAGACTTAAGTGTCACTTTTAGGATAATACTCAAAATGATGCACATATGATTAAAAAGGATGTAAATGGATCTGCATGTATGACCTCCACATTAAGGTTTCTACATTGAATCTGTGTTTTGTTTTCTTCTTCTTTCTATCTGATACTGCTGACACAATTACTGCAGTTTTGAACGTGTCTTTTACATTGAATTCAAAACTAAATTAAAAAAAAAAGTTTTATAAAGTCATGGATTCTCTACTAATGGTTTAACTGTTTCCCTTGGAATCAAGAAATCCGTCAAGCCTAAAGAATGAACCTGACACCATTTAAAATTCGCAGACTCCGGTAGAACATCTATACTTACACACAAATAAACAGAGTGCCAGTATGTGACATTCATCTCAAAACAAACTCACATGAAGACTGTTTATTTTTGGCAGTATTTTAACAGTATTTTATTAACTGTGACATGTACATCTATAAGGGTTTAGCTTTCTATCATAATATATGGAGAAATCTTACTGGTTATTAGTTTTATTTGTGTTAATGATAACCATAATAAGAAAGAAAGAATATAGAAGGGAATCATGACTGTTGTTGGCTGCCAAATGTTTTGCCAGGTGACTGAAGAGGTGCTCTCTTCAGCCTGGTTAACGACCAAAGACAAACATATACCCAATTAACTAGCAGCGATCGCCACAATTTCCAAATCATGCTGGTTGACTTTACCTACATATGAATTTAAAAAACAAACAATGACCTGGATGACTCTGGTCATATTTGTTAAATGTTGGTTATTTCAAATGTTTGCATATTATTACATTTCTAGAAAACTGAATATTACACATCTGTTGTCTAAGAAGAAGTATAGGTTGGAAGACAGGTTTACTTTTAATTTCAATACATATGTAAAATGTATGTATATAACTCCATTTTCTCACTAAGCTTTGTATGCCTCTCTGAAAGGACGGTGTTATGAAAGATGATTTTAAAGGTGTAGATACTTATCAGTCGAACAATCTGTTCTTGGTGTTTCATTTCAAATGTGTGTTTATTAGGTATGTCATGAATGCAGACTACATATATTAAACACAGTCTTTGATTTACTGTTTAAATAACTCATTAGGAAGTGTTGGACAAACAATGTGAAATATGTCACTTGTTTGTGATGCATAGTAATCCAGCCTGTCAAGCAAAGGGACTTTTGCCAAATGACTAACAACTCTGTGTTTGGTTTGTTCTTCTTTACTGTAATTGAGTTTAATACTGCAAAAACACAAGACAATAAAACAAATATTCCTTATGGGATTTTTATCTTTACTTAAACTACACTCTATTGTTTTTTTTCCCCAACACATTTCATCCAGTCTGCTCTACATTGAATAACAAATGCAATCCCTCATTTTAAAACACTTTCAATTTTTTTTTTCATCAGTGTTTTTATTGTAAATAATTGTTTTACAAATTTCTTGATTATTTTTTTCACTTGGCAGGTGTGGGTAGGATGTGTAGATAAACGGGGTAAAAAACAATATTGGTTTGTTTTAATTTCAAGGCATCAGAAGTGAACAGGGGGTGTATACTGTCTATAGACACTGTTTCATTATATGCATCTTCCATTACTGGTTCCTAAACAGTAGGATTATATTATATTATTTTCTAGATACAGGATACAGATGCATTTATTTGACAGGATAAACGGTGTGCCCTTATTTTGTGACATACTTAAACATGTCCCCCAGATGGCGCCATTTTGCCTTTATTGTATCACAGCCTGAGGTTCTTTCCAGAGCCCTGCACAACCTGCTTTGTATCTAAACTTAATTGCAACTTAATTAAACTCTCACTCGCTTTTCCCATGGAGATCTCAGCTGCTCTATCGGCTGCATCATCAAACACAACTTTGTTTAGCGGTATGTAATAGACAAATGTACTGTGCAAATTCAATATTTCACCCTAGATCATGTCTTTATTTTGTATTTATCTCGTCCTCGCCGAAGTGTTACGTGGAAGAGAAGATATGAACAACAACAACAACAGTATTAATAAGGCTGACATTACAATTTAATCCAATTCTTTCTTTGTTTTAATTTCATAACATTATTTTTTTAAACAGATTTCAATTAATGTCTGCCGGGATCCAAATACTGGAAGTTGTTGAAGTAAGTACATTGAGTCATTTAGGTGCAAGTAATAATGAACCTGTCTTTTTAAGTTTTAAAAGTAAGCTTTTTGCCTTAAAGGAAATGTGAGTCAGTATTTGAGTATTTGGGAGGGGGGTTAGAAGATTGAAAACAATAACAAGAAAGCTTGAAGACTTCCTTTCACTGGCACTTGTTGGCCTCTTGTTTGTGCGGTTTGCTACATGCACAACAATTTCTGAGAACTGGTTCAGATTTGAACATTTGGTGCTGCAAAAAACAATACCAACACTTTGCAGGATCATCTTGGTTCCCATTTAGGGTATTTAAAGTAAGGTATTTATATTATAAGTAACATAAATCCATAAATACACAAACAAGCAACTGGTCCAACAGTCTTTATTTTTCATTTTCATTCATGTATTTTGCTGAAAAATCTGGGTTGCCAAGCCTCTGTAGTCGCCCCAGTCAGCATCTGTCACAAAACAGATGACCCTTCTTATCGGTTTCAGAAACATAGTTAACTTTTACACTCCAACAACAAACAGAGACGCATTGGAGTCGGGGCCTGGGATCGGATTGTCTTGCCAGCTTCTCTTTCAGCAGCTCCATTGAAAGGCCTTCCCAGTGCGAGGGAGTCTGTGCCATACTTCCAGGGGCCTTTTCAGACGGGTCTAGACGGACTGGCTTCGTACTTGAGCACAAAACCGCTCAATTCCCTCCAGAATAGCGTGCTGCCTGGGAAAGTCGTGGTGATCGTCGGCCTGTTCCTCTATAGATCTCTGTCCCTCGTTTGACTGCATAGAGGACGAGAGAGAAGGTCTTGTCACACAGAGTAAGAGTCAAGTGTGGCTGTTCTGCACAGAGATCCTGCGATGGCCTGAGACTTGGAGATGTAAAAAACAAAGGCACTTTTATTCATTATGCAACACTGCGCAGGATTTTTCTCCCTACATTTGTGGACACCATACCCCCCGGTTGACACCCCATGGCACACACACAAAGACAAAAATAAAAGTTTCAAATATAAATGCTGATTCAAGCTGAGTTTCGAGAAGCGGCAGCTCTTATCCCAGCAAACAGCAGCAGGATTAGGAAGTGTACTTTTAAGGCCACCCTGGTGTCTGATAATCACAGCAGATTTGTTGCTCTGAATGGAAAGCTTAGGGGTGCTATAGTGCTTTCCATTGAATCAAAACAGTCGGCAATTAGCAATAATGTATTTTCCTGGGATCCAGCTTCCTCCAGTGTCTTCTGTGTCTCTGATATTCCTAATAGCACCATCCACTGATAATGTCCCCCCTGGCACTGGGAGCTGAAGCATTAGTGTTATTAGCTGTATTTGCCCCAAGGGGTCCATTGATATCATTGTAAATGCAGAGGCAAATGGACTGTTTTATTACCCTGCTGTAACTGGTCTCGGCCGACAGATGGAGCCCTTCACCATCAGGTTGGCTTCCTGGCAGCGCTGGCGGTGCATTTATCTCCACGCTGAGTGAACTGAAGAAGCAGCCAGCTGAAGGTTGGCTGAACTGCATGACCTTTTGCCCTAAGATTGCTCCCATTCCTTGTGGGTGGTTAGTGAGGCTCATTACCCATTGGAAACAGAGGGCACATGGCTGAGTGACATTTAGCTGCAAACCTCTGGGTTCAATTATGCAGGCAAAAGGTAGTAGACAAAAAGGGCAGACATGCATGCCTACTCCTACTTACTGACAGCACACCAGACATGCCACTGCCTCTGAGCAAGCATGTGTGGGTGTGACTCTGAACTAAGGGAATGTCCCCAGTTCTTGCCAGCACTTTCTTTGTTCTCAATAACTTGTTCTAGTCCAGTGGAGGACACCAAGAGATATATAAGAGAAATAAAATATTGATACTTTAATGCAGGAGGTTCTGTTCCATCAGAGCACTACGCAGCTCTGAAGTTCGCTTGAAATGGGTTTCATACATCCTGTCCATGCATGTCAGGTCACACTTGAGACGTTTTGTCCTGGTGTCAGGAAATGGTAGTGTTTCGTTTGTCATTTTGGGTGTTTGTAAGATAAAGCACTTTTTGATATTTTGATAGGTAATGGGATGTAGATTTATAGATCTGAAGAGATAAAGATGGATCTCTCAGTGACTTAATGGAAATCTATATTCATACAAAATAAAAAAAAAAGGTTCATTTGTGTAGTCCAGGGCAACTTACAAAAATATAAAAGCATTACAAAAGTGCTCTTATATATATATATATATAGTTGGAGTATATATGTAGTTAATTGACCACATGTGATCGTATCTAAGTTTTCTGAACCATATTTCATTGGCTCTTGACCCTTAACATGACAGTTTAAATACAAAAATATATTTCCATCAGGGTGGCGTCCTCACAGATTTCTGAAAAGCATTGGTGAAACATTCCCTCAGCCAATATCGTGCCAAGGTTTAAAACATGACTATAGGTATATCACAGGCAGCAGGACGGCAGCAGATTTACCCAGCTTAAGTTTTCAATGAAACATTCGCCTTAAAATACGGTTTCAGACCAAAGTCCAGAAAAATTTGTTTGGTAGTACTGCTTGTGGGGAGGAGGCTCCTGCATTTCGTACAGTTTTTGTGTGCGTTTTACAGCGAATAAGTCTTTCACACCCACACGAGTTACCGAGCAGCGGCTCCTTGTCACGTCTGTCAAATTTGTGATGAAATGTTGCACATCTTAAAGTCTAAATCCCTGTGCGCTCATATGCAGAAGTACAGTGTGGAAAAAGTGTGTTGAACGAGCTATTGGAGCAGAGCATTGCGGTTTCTACAGACGAGAAAAAAAAAGAAAAGAAAACTGTGGCCCTCTTTCAGACGTTCCACAGTGTTAATGCACTTCCCAATTAACTTCATCAATGGTGCAGTGTTTAGGCTAATTTGGCACTGCAGTGCTGATTTACAGAGGTTGAGCATGTGCAATATAGGGAAGTGGTGTAGACAGTATTGGGGGGGTGAAAAAAGTACAAATTCACTTCAGCTTCCTGTCACGATGTGGTGATTGTGCAGATACACAGCAGTTTCCACAGGAGGCCGTATGCAGGCTTTACACCGTACAGCTGAAGGCACTTGGCTGGAGACAAGCTGCAGTGCATTTCCATGGTGGTGAAAAGTGTGAAAGACACTTCAGTGCAGCGAGAGAGAGTCCTCATTATTGTTTTATTTATTTATGTAACAGTCATATAGAAGTGTAGCTCGAGAGGCAGTAACTTCTGTGCGCAGGAATGCCCTGTTAGCGGCAGCAATATCCCCGGAGACACTTGGTAATAATATAAATCACGGGGAACATGTGGTAAAAGTATCAATAGAGAAAGCAATAAAAATTATGAGACTGTGTTATCGTAAACTCTGCATGTTTCTATTCCCTAGGATACATAACACACTCCGAATGCAATAGTAGCATTTCAGCTTTTGCACTATGTAATTTCTTAAATGTGCAGCACATAATTGTTTTTCTTTTTCCCTTTTTTATTGCAACCATACTCTCGAGTCCGTGGCGCCACTCACATAACTGACAGCTTAATACTGTATCAAGTTTGGTTTTGTGGGCTGAGAAGAAAAGAGATTTGTAGTACCTCATAGTTCTCAAGGCCTCATTTTTTAAGCATTACCACACTTTCACAAGAGCCTGTGCAGCATTTATCTGTCTGATGGCAATTCATAAATAAACACTAAAGTCCAGTGCAGAGTAGTGAACTATGTGGGATGTTTTGTTCGATGAGAAGCCAGGTGCCGGTTTGCTGTATTGTCATAACTACCACATGGCAACTCAGGGGGGGGAGGAGTTGCAGTTTAAATGCATCTAATGTTTAGTTAATGTTACAGTGAAAACATCCTGAAAGCTTTAGAGTTAATGTTGCAGTTAAGGATCAGGTATGCTTGTACTACTATATGTTTTTGTGGTATGTCTTCTGATTGTCAATCTGTATGACATCTGATTTTGTTTACCTTCCCAATTTATACTATCTTCACTTTCTCACCAGATAAGGAAGACATTGGTGTATTCTGTGTTGCACTAAGAGGCCAAGAGGCGCTGTACATCTTTTAGAGTCTCTCCATGGTCGCTAGTCCATTAAGAAACCCCCGCCGATCCCATTGTGTCTTTCTTTCTACAGAGACCTTCCATTTCCTCCTACTTAAGCTAACGGCTGAACAAGAACGGAGAGTTAAAACCCTTCATTTAAGTTGCACCACATTTGATACGAGACAGTCAGGGAACATACATTTGATGTATTTGCTATAATGAATAAAACAACCCAAAAATGAATGCTAGTAATTGTTTTGTAAAACCATAAGAGTAACCATAAGAATAACCATGTAATCAGAAATGTTTAAAAACTATATATTACAACACTGACATTATTTCAAGTTTAGATTCCCGATTATGTTAACCGTCTATAAGCTGGTTTACCCCGATGGACTTGACGCATCTAACCCTAGGTCAGATAGCAGTCTTCACACAGAGGCGTCACAATCTGGAACAAACTCCCCAGCGATGTGGCTGAAGAGACAATTTGGGAACATTCAAAAACAGAGTGGATAGGATCCTTGAATCACTTAGTTACTAATGGACACCAAACGAGCACGATGGGGCGAATGGTCTCCTCTCGTTTGTAAACTTTCTTATGTTCTTCTTACTCCAGAGAGAATTGTATCATACTTTGTAATGTACTCTCTAGCTTTAGCTTTATAAATTAAGGAAAACAGTTAACCAGTATACTAACTTTTTTTTTTTTTTTACTTAGCCCTGTTTACAAATTCTTAATTGTACTTATTTTATTTTTTGTGTGTGTGTGTGTGTGTGTGGGGTGGGGGGGGGTAGTAATATGATATATTGTATGAACTTTAATTTAAGCCTAGTCTGTTGTAGACTTCATGTCAGTTGGGACATCTAGAAAAAACAAATAAACATATATATCTTTACCATTATTTTTTTGACTTTGACATACAAGAGGTCAGACAGCTTGTCTCGCTCCTGTGAAGCTTGTAATATGATGGCCGAAGCATCAGGCGATAAAAACATAAGTGGTGGTGTAGTCCCTAAGGATAAACAGCCTGTTTCCATCTAATATTACTTTTAGCACCAGCTCTCTGCGACTCAGATACAGTCCGCAGTCAGAGCCTGTGAATGCATTGTAGCAGTAAAACAGGAACATTCTTCATGATGGAGCTGCTTTAAAGATTAATGGATAGGTGCACTGAGTGGGTTTATAATTAGATAACGCTTTAAACAGAAACATAGCCGGGATACAATTTCATAGTATTCTTGTGAAACTGCTTGAAGTTCTCGCTTGCATGTGAGGAGTGGTCTTTTAAATATTCAATAAAGAATTACCGGTATATAGTTGGTTTCATTTCAATACAGTATTGCCCTTTATGGATAATTTAAGATCCACTGCGTTTAATCCAACATTTGGCAGCAATTACTTGTAAACCTGTAGTGAGAGTAAGATATTAGTTTCCAGAATAAAGTCAATGGACTTATTGTTGAATTGCAAAGGAATAAGGAGAGACTTTGCCAGGCTATGTGAACATGATCATTTTTGAGACATTGTTTTACAGGGAAGGAAATAAGGGACTGTAATTTGTTTACATTTCTTAGAACATTTATCTGTACATTACACTACATCTTTTGATAGAAAAAGCTCTGTTACAGAGATTTAGTATTCTGTCAGGAAATGTGCAGTATGTAGTTGTAATCTATGTCTGAGACATTTCAAAGGAAGAATTCAAAGAGCACTAAATCACCAGCAATTAACAGCAGAAAGTTTGGGAGCACTTTTGTTACCCTTAAGGTTGTGTTGGACATGCGGGCCCGCTAAGGATGCCAAAGATGCTTCTATAATTAGATGGGTGCAGAAACCTCAAATGCACCTCTCTTTGAGAAAACTATTATTTTTTAATGCCATCTTTCTCCAAGTGGCATCTGGAGCAGACAGCCTGTATAAGATAATGAACATTTTTTTGACAGTGTACAAATTAATCTCCCATTTTTAAAACCGCAACACAGACAGAATCTGAACTGGCACTTTGCAAAGAACTCATTTTGTTAATTAAAAGCATAAAAAGTGCTTGTTATTTCTGAGTCAAGGTGACCTTCTTTTCTTTTTTTCCAGTCACGGAAAAGATGGATGTTCACCCATTATAGTGCAGTAACTATTGCAGCCATAACAGAGTGCTGATTTTTATTGTTCTTCAGTCAGTCCTACTTCAGTGTGTGTAATCCAGTTTTTGTTTAACGCTTATACATACATCTCTGGAAATAAATTAAAAGACCATTAACATTGATTTCTAAACTTGGAGTGGTCTCTTATTTTTTTCCAGAGCTGTATATTTATAACTCATACATTATATATTTGTATATAAAATCAATAATTTCAAAGTGAAATAAGCATTGCCTAATAAAGCATACAATCCTGGGTCACCATGTTCCTATGGCACAGCTACAGAAATTTCACATTTTAGGTTTCGCAATCAAATTTAAATGGATCTGAGATGTTGAATGTGGAGAAGATTGTCAGAAACCTATATAAGATGCTTGTGGTTGCCAGTCAGCTTTAGATTCCTACTGTGCAATCATAAAATATGAGAAGTGCTTCAGCACTCAAAAAAAAATAAAAAAACCTTGCCTTGCCCTCTTAAAAGTAATTTAATAGAGATGTAAGACCTGGAGAAGAATTTTTATATTGAAAATGGCAACCACAAAGCCCGCCTGATACTCTACTCCATTCTGAGTTAGATCTGAAAACCATCCCCAGTTGCTGTTCTTATTAACAGAGATTGCACCAGCTACTTAACGTTGTTTCTCTCATTGAAAAAAAATCCATTAGTGGTGTCTTGAGGCTTGCCAGTAATTAACCTAGTTCTGAGTTGTTTAGAAGACTATATATACTCTGCTTTAACATTTTAACAAAACAAAATTTTAACATTTGCACATCGGATAAACTAAAGTACAAGGTCCCGATGTTTCTATTCATTTGCAAACTATTACGCATCCTGCTATGTGGCAAGATATGTTCATTTTTAATTTAATTTGAGACTTAACAGTAGGCTGAAAAAAATATATAATCCTGTTAGAAACGGTAGTGCTTCCTACTTCAGGTTTCTGCAGAAGGCAACAGTCCAGCCCTGCACTGTGAGTTTGGATAAAAGAACACAAAAGGATAACCTTCACTGTAAATACAATTAAGAAAGCCGGAGAAAATCGATTGGGCTGTTTTAACAGTTGAGACGTTTTAAGTGAATAAAATGAACACGGCTTATGTCCTTTTAACAGTTTTCTTTTGCACAGAAGACAATTACCCACCATTCATTCATAATGCATAACGTAACAAAACGTAAGCATGGGTTGTCATGGGCCGTAATTTTCGTTGTTGTATTTTTGGGGGCTTGGCCACATATTTGTGAGGGGCCCCGATGTCCAGTTCCAGCAGCCTTATGTTAATCCATCTCCACTTTTGGCAGTATTAAGTGAAATGCTTCAAGTCTCTTTTTTCACTTTGTGGCAAGCTTTTGGAATTTGAAGGCATATAGGGAGCACATTTGTTTTGCTTTTTATTAAAAATGAACCGACCAAAGCAATGCAGAGCTTTTTCAAGCAGTTTCCAGAAGTTGAGAAGTGAAAGAAATTATATGAGCTAAGTAGGAATCGCTACAACATCAGCTATTTCAAATATTTTCCCCCCATTTAGCCTTTAGAGAGACAACCATGTTTTCTTCACCTGGGAATCTGAAACCAAGGTGTCAAAGTGTCACCGGTTCTGTAAGTCACACGAATGAAGAAAAGCTCTGAACTTGTGTTTTGATTTTTCTTCCTCTCCAATGTGAGATATTGACAATCCAGCATGGAGCACTGATATTTATTATGCTATTTTCTGTTACATCTCTTTACGGGTGATGGAAACCCTACCCCTACTTGGGGACGAAGTTACAATTATAAATGCATTCCAGGCCACATTTATATACATTTACATGTGTCAGCTGACCTTTTCCTCTCCTCTCTTTGTCAATGTTATATTTCTCTATCTCTCTATATCTGACATTTTGTGGTGTATTAATGTTTATCATAGGATTTGTACTAAGTATACGAACTGTGTTTATAATGAAGAATAGAAGATCATGTGTGTCCGCATGCATAATAACATTTCAAGTACAAATGTCTACTATAAAATGTTGCCCATCCATCACTGGGGCATTGTATCAATTAGTTATGTTCTGAAATTGGAATTGACACACAAGGAGCTGCATTAAATCATACTTTCCTGCACACAAGATCATATGCTTTTTATTTGTTTGCACTCTGTAAATCAGCGAGCTTGGGAAAAGGTCACGAGGATCAGCTGCTAGAATCACATTTATTTATTTTCATTCCACCTTTCCATCCTGATTTTCATCTGGATACCAAACAAAACAAAACAAAAAACCTCCGAAGGCACAAGAGGAAAAACAAACACTCTGTCCCTTTTCAAGAAGTCTTCCTGTACCTTCTCTTGCATAACAAGCCATCTGAACAATCGTACAGACCTTGAAAGCCATAAATATATACTGTAGGTTCCTGCACTCTGTGGTTTAAAAGAATCTTTGCTAATAGCACTTTGATTGGTATTCCCTGTGAAGAGGTATTTGTATGTAATGTGTGTTGGTTGGATGTTGACTGAAGTGTAGCAGGGTTTTAGTGAAAGCAGAGCACATTTTTATTTAAACCTAGTCGTTCTTCTAGGCCAGGGAAAGTCACTGCAAGATTATAAAAGACATTCAGCAGGACTTTTTTTTTTATATTCTTGATCAGCCAGACATACTAAAATGTCTTGTAAAATGGCTTTATGTATAAAAATGAAAATATGAATCATAACTTATAGACCATTTCCTAGTTTGTTCAGTCTGGTCCGTAACTTTTTATGTTGTTTTTTCGAGCTGTGTAAATACGATTCGCTGTGGAAGCCTCGAGGATCCAGAATGGTGTGACAATGTTTCAATAATGTAGTGACTGCAAACTGGGAGTGAATATTTGTGAATAGGATTATTTCTAGTATGACAATGCTTCCTTCTGTCATGCTTAATGATTACCTAGAATACAATGCTAAATTTCAGCATCTATTATTCTATTAGTCACAAGATGTCATTGAGTATCTCAGAGGATGTGTTGGATTTGTGGATCAACCTGATTTTCAGGAGAGGTTTCTAATTTTCTAGTGAGTGTAAATAGATTTTGTATGCCTTTTATTAACTGGTATTATATCATCACTAAGAAGGTAAATAGCTAAAATGACTCATAGATTTAGCTAACACTATATAGCACAGCAAAAATTGAGAAAGCCTGCTGTACACACAGTCAGTTATAGCTTTCAATGCAGGTAACCCTGCAGGAAATAGTCTGAAACCTGGAACACCGTGTCTAATTCATACACTAGGTTTGCAATTTATTTTAGTCAAAAAAGTTTATCTTCAAAAATACTTTTACAAATAGAATCTTACGGTCCTTGGTCTGCTTAATGTTAATTTACTTTAATGTCTGAAAATTAGGTTTTTGTGACAAAGGGGTTTTGATAAAAATCTGATTCCTAAACATTCCAAGCTGAGAAGCCCTTCCCTCCAGCCACTGCGTTGATTAATGAGCTGTTGATTGCGAGTATGACTCACTGCGCCATTTTTTTTTTCTTTTTTTCTGGATCTGTTAGTTATTTGTCAAAGAAACACATTTAATTTTTCCAAAGATAGTAGTATTATATCTACATTATAACAAGTAAGATAGGGTCTACTTGTGTTTGAATTAAATACCTAAATATTAAATGCACTATTTATTTATGTATGTATGTATTTATTTATTTATTTATTTATTAAGGATTCTTGGGGGGGGGGAATAAGAAATACTTAGAAATAGAAAAACAGTTTTTGACAGATATGCTGTTGATACATAGAATATTGATAGCTATACAATTTATAATTTTAATAGAAAATATAAATATAGAAATATATACACACACACACACACACACACACACACTATATATAGTATATATGAGTTGTCCCTTATATTGTCTTGACTGTGGTAATTTCAGTTGAGGCTTACTGGCAATAGAAAACAGACACAGTCCTCAAAGATATGATATAACACAGGCTGTAACAGAGAATCGCCTTTCGCTGATTTACCAAAACCCATGATTTTCTGTCAGTGTGTGTGTGGAAACAGTGGAATCCTTTGTAAAGCCATCCTTTGTGTTTCTGAAAGTCAGTCCATCAATATTTTTCTCAGTCTTGCATTGCAGCCAAGAAATATAGCACCCATGAGCTGAGCACTCTATTCTGCAATGTTTTTACTGGTTACAAGCATGCATTTTCCGTGTGGTGGTATCATTTTCACTTCATAATTGTCTGAGCACATGCTTGTGAGAACATGTAATTCACCAAGTGAGTGTCTGTTTGATCATGCAGTTTTTAAATATGAATTGAAGAAGAACTGGGAAGTGCAAATTGGGATACGGAGGCCCAGGCAGTAACAATTGAGGAGAATATTACACTGCCATTACTTAACGCAGATTGGATTGGAACACAGGATTGTTGGAGCACTACGAACAGACATTGAAAACCAGGGACCATCCCCACTTTGGTCGGCCTACCTAGCATAACAACCTCTAAGTAACAATGTCTGCACTGTCAGGACAACCTTATGTTGCCTACACCGTTATCTGTCATGACGGGTTCAGTCAGCCAATCATGTGGTCAGTAGATAGGCACTGCCCGAAACGAGTGTCACATATAGAACAGGTTTCACAAAACTGACACCTACACATTTGATACACTAATTAATAAAGACAAGTCACTGTTTACGTATATATGAGGATACGTGTAGTGTGAGAGTGAATTTTCAGCTAATATCTTCTTTGGATGGAATCTTAGAAAAATCTGTTCAGAGCATGATTTACTGCTATGTCTATACAAAGCCTATCTCTCTCTCTCTCTCTCTCTCTCTCTCTCTCATAAAATGTGATTTGCATATACGGAATTGGAAAGGCTCCTGTAATTGAATCGGCATACGTTTTAAAAACACAGTTGGTTTCTTTGTGATATGATTGCACAACCTTGCCCTAATGAAATCACTTCAAATTTAATTTTGGAACAATCAAGCCAAAACTGCAGTGATAAGAAACTTCTCAGTTAAATGTTCGTGAAGATCATTTATGAAGTTAAGCATATTTTTCTCCAAGTTTTGACTTTCACAGGGTTAAGATTATGTACACACTAAAGAACACTGATATTATGCCATCCCATGATCCCATAGATAAACTAAATGGTAATTTGGAAATGTCAAAATATTGATTTTCACTCAAATTTGCTGTTTTGAAGAACTCCACCACAGCATATTGTAATAGCCATACATATTTAGACACTGTAAAGAGGCCTTAAAAGCAGCATGTCTAACTAGAGCTGTCATGAGGGGACTCCTGCTCCCTCTATGTGTGGGGGGGTGAAAATGAAGATATAAAAATGAGAAAAGGGGGAAAAAAACTTTTTATCTATATTAGAAAACCTGCTGGTTAGACACCACTTGGAAAGTCTTTTAATCCTGTTTCACCAAGGCAGAGTTAATCACATCCCCATGGCTCACAGGCAAAGATGTCAGCCAGCGCAGTAATGATATGAGCTGTCACACTTAGTCAACCTTAAAGCTGCAGAAGATGTCTCTTTCTTTCCTCTCCTTAAAGGTATTGCCTTTAAAGTGCAGAAGGAACATTAGTCAATAGCAGAATCTGAAATAGGTATGTTTTGTTACTGTTATATATGAGAGGTAATCAGGTAATACAAACATTTAACCTTTAATTAGAACAATGGATCCACATTTTTGAAGGGGTGGCTTGACTGTAAATAAACATTTGTAAATGGGCATTTGTCCCTCGCTCATCCTCAACAAATTTTTCCATCCCTCTTAGCCATTGCCTGTTTAAAACTTGCAGGGATGTATCAGCAGGATAACTATTCATTTTATGCTTCTATCCGTAATTCTGTTTTTTTGTATGTGTTATAAGTATGCGATACCAAAGCTACAGAACTGAATGTTCACTCAGCTTTTGACATCTTAAAGTTTTCAGTACTTCTTGATTATACTTAAATACTTATCTTGTCTGTTCTGGGTGAAATCGAAACATAATGTCTTAATAACAAAGTCTACAATACTAAGAACATGGGGTTTCTTCACACCATCAAGATGTTTGTTTTCCCAACAATACAGAGGTAAAAAAAAAATCAAAGTTTTCAAATCCTCCGTCAGTAATAAATCCACCCCTGTGGTGTGCAAAAGATCAAAGCAACAGTAATGATATCGTACAATAGCTATAAAATAATATGGTGGATGATGAAATCCAATAAACAGCATTATTCTTTATGGGGAAAAAAAACAATTTTTCCTATCTTCTTGAATCTCTTTTTGTAGTGAAGGCTTTAATATCACGCAGTGTATTGTCATTTTTCATTTTTGATTATCTTCATGATCAAATGGAAGAGTTTTAAATTATTCCTGTCACAGTGAAAGCAGAACTCCCATATGAATGAGTGGTGGTGCCTTAAAATGCTAATACTTTTAATATAAATCTCAATACTAGCATCAACACTTGGTAAACACGTGAAAATAAATAAACACTGTGCCAACATTATTCGTAAAACTTAACCCCCTTGAGGCATCTCGGCGCAAATGCCTTCCCTTTTGAAAATTCAGTTTTCTCAACAAGGACACCAATGTATTCTGGCATTTTAATTTGGCACCATCAAACTATTTTAATACTGCATGTTTACATAATGACAGCTACTTTTTTCCTCTTCTGTCGTCTAGTTTGATCTGACAGAGCTTTTGATTTCACTAACAGGACTAATTGGGTCGTTCGGTCATAAAAGATCTCGAGAACAAGAGACCATTCAAAGGCAGTGTACGCTACACCCGAGGACCAGTCTTTCTTCCATCGCCTTCATCCCTTTTGCTGATTGCATCAATTATACTGTGTTTATCTCCTGGAATACAAGGTATGAACATGACTAGGCCCTTGTCTCTTTGCTTGGACGTAGGAAAGGACGACCGCGATGTAGAAAAGTTTGGATAAATGCTATGATTCAAAATCTTCCCTTTAAACCTTATGAATGTTTTGTTCCAGTCAAAACAAACAGCAGAACTGCTTCCTGACAAAGTTCCCGCAATTAATAAAAGCATTATTGTTGAGCTTTCTTAACAATTTTCAAATTTTGATGATTATTTATGCTGACTGACTGCTGCTAGAACAGCCAAGAGATGAATGGGTGTGTTTGTGGTGATTGTAGTAGGTTCAAATTATCTTGAAGGAATCTTCAAATTACGCTGCAGACGTCTTCCATTAACTACTCTTTATTAGGACATAAAAATAAATAATAATCTAATTAATAAATTGTGTTGTTTGCAATTATACATGTATTTTTCCTTGTTATATTATTTTTTTTGTACACCTGGCACTGCAGTTCCTGTGGCTTTAGGGAGGGTTTCCTAAATCAGTTCATTATACAAAAATAGACCGAAGTAATAAGATGGGTGTCTCCAAAGTCAGGAAAGACTTGTTGTTGTTTTTCATTAGTTTTTTGGTCTACAGAGTGCTGCCAAAATGTGTAATTCATAGAACAGAAAGACAGGCAAATAGGCAAAGCATGGAAGTGTTTTTTTTCCAGGATCAGAGTCCAGCTGCAAATCAATAGTCATATTCATCAATCTTTTAAAAGCCCACTGGGAAGGCAAGAGTGAATTACTTAATTGATTAATTGAGTCTTGGGCCTATAGGTGATGGAAACAACTGACGGGGAAGCTAATCTCAAAAAAGAACTAAGAAGAGAAAAACAATAACATCGCACAGGCCTCTAGTAAAAATACTGGGGGACAAATGTGTGTGTTAAAGATAGCTGACATTAATTATTTATCATGACAGAATAAAGCATGTTTGTTGTGGTTGCAGAATAACAAGCACACAATTTAAAATGGAATGTGATATATATATATATATATATATATATATATATATATACAAATTCACATCTTTATTTTCAAGTTCAGTCTTAAAAGTGCTCTTAGCAGGAAACAAAACAACAGCTTTTGAGCCCAATGAATGAGCAATATGAGTCATTCTTTTCAAGCAGCAACAACTACACAGAAATCTACAGAAGGCTGATAATTAGCACAAGGAATGTTGTGTGCTAAATTTTCCTATCCTTGACTAGAAGGAGGCAGTGGGCACTCACCCTTTACCTCTACTATGCTAAGACAATAGACAGGAAGCCATGGCACCCAAGAACCTGACTTAAATACAGTATAAAACCTTTTAAATAACTCACATCAGTTCATTTAATCCAAGCACACAGCTTGTCTTTATGGCTTCAAACTGTGCAGAACTGGATACAAAAATGTTACATTTATGCAGACTAATTATTTTATGCAAAACTCAACAACAAAATTAACAAAAACAAAAAATCCATGCAACACATAATAGACTCCATAACCCACAGTTATATCATTAACTAATTAAAAACATTATGAAAGCTAATGGTTGCAGAAGATGATTTGTCTTATGTAGACATTTATATATATACAATAATTAAGCCAGGCTGCATTCTCATGAAATAGGTATGTTCAGTGTCCCTTTCCCCTTGGTATGATACCAAGATAACTTTTTTAAGGTATTTTATTATGAAATGTGAACAGAAATGACATGAGAGATGACTCTACATTTCTTTGAGAGCTTCACTCTTAACGTGCAATATATGAATAAAACCCATTGTGTGGGGATATAGGATGGATGATAGAATTCCAAGCATCTAAGAGTGCCCACAGCCAATCAGATTATTTGATTCAGACATTGTCTTTGATCTTATAGAGATATAGAGCGTCAAAGCATTCCATTCCCAAGTGGATGGGATGACAATCCCATTTTATCATGATCATAGCTGATGTGCAGAATGCCTTCTGCAATCGCAAAATGGCCCTAGGAAAAACAATACTCATTGTTTCCAATATGGTCCTGTTTATAATCTTTTAGTGGATGAGTAGACCACTCTGACCTTCTATCATACCACAGGCATATATAATATATATATTTTTTTCTCCATTTGAAAAAAACAAGGGAGCACTACCTCATTGTTTTTTATTACAAATTACAAACAATTTGTGATAGTTAACTTTTCTTAATGTTAACTTTATAAAATATGATGTATTGAATCAACTGTTTTGTTCAGTGTTTGCTGTCAGACCTTCTCCGTACTATTGAAGAGAGAGTAATCCCAGTCCAGCATGGCATCGCAAGTTTCTTATTTGGTTATAGTAATTCTCTAACCTGGGAGGCCCTTTTTCATCATTATAAAGAGCGTTGCAAATGAACAACACAATCGTATTCTTCCTGATGACATGAGAGCCAAACAGAGTTTCTGTAATGATATCTGCCTAAACCCCTTGATTGTAGTTTTGATGTTTCATTTACCCCCCATGCTGGTTCTCACGTTGTAGACAATAACACGCCTGTGGCAGATGAAATTGCAACTGCTCCTTTCCTCTAATATGGGATCACTGAACATCTCTCAGTAGTTGTCTTCAGTGCGGCCCTAGGAAGCTATTGAATCTGCTAATATGATTTGGTATTGTGACAGCGAGGGCCCTGTGTTATGCGTCAGGTTCCCGTCAGAGATGGATGTGTGTGCTTTGTGCACTTCTGGCTGTGTGGTATTTAAGAGGCTTGCTCTTAAGCAATGCCATCTGTTCACTAGCTCTTCTCTTCCCCCCAAGAGGTTCCTGGTAAACAAGCAGCAAACTCTTAAAAACATATCTGAGTGTCAGAGAGAATTGTTTCGTTTATTGATGGTCCCCCAGATAAAACTGCAGCTTTCCAATCAGCTCTGGTATTGTTTGCCACAGATGCAGTGAGGCCTGCCAATTACTCGCAAACCATCAGGCCTGTGAGACGGAGGGTGGCAGTGCAAGAAACCCATGATGCTGGATCTTTGTTTTGTGAGATCCTTTGTTGTCTCATGCCTTTGCAAATATATAGTACCTGTATGTTTACTGTTGGTTACTTCTACCTCTATCGTTCTCTAATCATGAAATAAAACCTGATACCTCAATTTATTTTCCTTTAATCGGCAATATCTATTTGAGTCTTTTAGTGGACATAGTTACTTAAAAGTATCCTTAGTACTTCCGCATTTTCTAATAATAAAAAATGTAAAGAACTGATCCTCTGTTTTTGTGCTATAGGCATTTAACAAGCTTTGGGATATGCTGCACCAAGAACAGCCCTATTACACTGGGACATCATTAAAATATATATGTTTGCCTGTATATCCCCCCCCCAGTGAATGGTGAGGAGGAAAATGATTAAATGAATCACAATGCTTAAAATGGAAAAGGTGACTGAGGGAAATCCTAGATAACTCAATGTAGTGCTGTTAGTAATTGAATTTTTTAAAAGGCCCTCAATCCATTTTCTAATCAAGACTCGCGGCAATAATTTAATCTTAGAAAATGTATAGAACAGCTGAGACCATTGCATGATAGTGAATCACCAGTTACGACTTGGTTAGATAATAACAGTTAAGGTGGTTTATGTAACTTAATGGTTTCTTATTTCATTACTTAAAATAGCCTTTATGAACTTTGTGTTAACTGCAAATAAAACTTTACAACCACACAGGCATGGAAAACAGGGTTCTTCAGATCATTCTTAACTGGTGTGCAGTATACTGAGAAGATAGCACGGCTGCATCAATTATCACTTATCCTGTTATCTTTCATTTTAATGTACGAAAAGGAACCTTAAAGCTTTCCACTTGCTTTAAGTAGTTAATAGATCAGTAAAGGCATTTAAGATGTATAGTCTGTTTCTAGCTTCTCATTTGCTGCCTTTTAAGTGGTAGATATGTTAAGAGCAGCGAGTTTAATGATCGCTCCAGGGTGATGAGGCCTAGTTATTTTGTCATCAGGAGAAAAAAAATAGTGTGGTCCAAGAGTAGAAACCTAAATAAACTTTTTAAATTTTTCAATAATATATTTTTAGTGAGCTTTACCAGGCAATCATCAGAGACTCCTTTTGACGTCAGTCAGCTGTTCTGAATCTGCAAGCAGCTGTGTCTGTTTTAGTTGCGGCAGTTTCTTGCGGAGAAACAGGGTTAAATAGAGGTGGCAGCCGTAGAAGCATTCATGGGTTCAAGTTTAGGATCTGTGACCCTGAAATGATAAGGTGAGGGGTCAGAGAGAAGTCAGGAAGCCATTGTTTTCAGAAATTCTGATTATTTGGTTACTTAAGCTGACCCAAGTTCCGCAGGGCCTCTCTGCTTGGCTAAGAGGCCTGCACACCATCATCTTATTAACCACATCTGTACTGGCAGCAGCATAGGCTCCAGAGCTACTGAGAGAGAGAGAGAGAGAGAGAGAGAGAGAGAGAGAGAGAGAGAGAGTAAGAGAGTAAGAGAGTGAGAGAGTGTAGGGGCCTGCAAGGGTTTGTTTTGTGTTAGCACTTAAAATACAACTCTATCTCAGTTCAGAAACTGTACACATCAATTACAAGGTGCTGTTCCAATGATTCCACGGCCTAAGACACCGTTTATGGCATAGGGGAATGATGTCAGGGTTTAAGCGTGCTTTGATCCTTTCATTCTGCCTGAGAAAATTCATATTCTGTGGAATGCACTACCTCTGGATCTGTGATTAACCCCAAAGCAAGACAGATTTCCATTCCCTGCTCAACTCAGGTTTAATGTTTTGCTCTACACATCTCTTCAGAAGTGTGTCAAGTAAAACCAGAAATGATCTTATTGTGTTTGCATAAGAAAACCAGACAGGTTCTCTTGAATATGTTATGCTTAGATATCAATAAATACTATTGTAGTGGAATAATAAAATACTGACATTGAACCTTAAGATGGAACTACTATGGAACTAGAAATCTATTCTTCAAGATCCCTGTGCCGTTAGATTTTTTGTTTCTTTTCTTTTTTTGTGGACGTCTGTTTCCTGTTATTGCAGAGGTGCTTCTGGCTATATAATGTAAAAGATACTCAACCGGTTTCTTTACCTGCTTTTTATGAGCAGTTTGGCAGCCTTGCCTCTGTGTAACCCCATGTCCTTAATTTACATCTGTCTCTGGACCCTGTCTGCCCCTTCCCATTGTGTTCACATTCACTCATCCCACTTCTTTGTTTTCTTAATTCTTTGCTATTGGAAAGTTACCAGTTTCTTCTCCTGTTTACTTCTTGCCAGCGCTCCGCTTTTAACAACTCCTACACAATTGCATAGCTCTAACTAATAAGAACCAAATGTGGCTGTTTTTTTTTTCCTTTCTTTTCTTTTTCTTTTTCTTTCCTTTTTCCTGGGGACTGAAATATCAAAGATGTGACTGCATTAGCTGTGTGTTTGTACATTGTATGATCAGGATCGGACGCATAAATATTTGATGTCTATAAGCACAAGTTATGCGTGAGGACCAGCAGAATTAAGATGCACTATCAAAAGGACAAGAAAACAAGTTGTTGACCTACAGAGATATTAAAACACACAGCAAATAAGCAGATGTGTGTCAGGCATAAACCCATTTCTTGAAAGGACAGTTTTTCTTTTAAAAATAGAAGTAAAAACACAAGAACTGATCTGTCAAACGTGTCTTACAATCCTGTTTTTCTGCTGGCATTTTGATGTGGGACAGCTAGCTTTTGTAACACTAAAAATAATAAATGCTTTTTGAAATTCACAAAATGTCATGTCAGATTTCAAACACAGGTCTGTTTTTAAATGTATACACTCAATTACAGATGCTAACTTGTGACAGTGCAGTATATAGGTTATTTTAAATAGTTCTACAGAAAGTGTATAATTCTGTTTCTTCTATCCCGTAGTTTGAAGTCCCCTTATGCAAAAAACCGATGCCACATGTGCCGCCAGTATTTTCAAAGAGTGCTTATCAAAATCACTGTGGCTTAAACTCTTCGTGAGTAGGCGAACGTGGCACTCAAGCAGTTGTTAGAGGTGACACAAAGTAGTCTTTTCCCAGACACACGCTGTATTTGGTGCTGCATCTTCAGTGTCAAAACTCCTTTTATTTCATGTAATTTTGGTAAAGCTGAACTGGCTCACTTCATGCTATCTCCGTCTTGCTCCTGTTTGCCATGTGAATTTACCGTTTTGTCTTGAATAACCTGGAAGCATATTGCATACTAGAAAGTCCTACCGAATCAATTTAGTCCGATTTTATTTCAATAATAGGGTACCTATTTAAATTAAATTACGTTGTGAGTACAGAGAGATATGATATTTGCATTTAATGTAGCACTGTTTACCTACCCCCCTCCCCACCAAAAAGATATTATACTTCTGGCTTTATAAAAAAAAAAACTAAATCAAAATCTGATTAGTGATAAAAGTGAATTATTTGAATGTGAACTGAAGAGAGTATAATCAGCATTCAGACATATTAGAGACATCTAGAGCTTGGTTAGCATTTTTTTTGTTCATAGCTTGAATTTTAAAGTATTGACCTTGCTTTATCTTATGGAGTGTCACCTTGATCCATTATGTGTCAGTTCATACCATCCGTGGGTGAGATTAATGTCTAAATAATCCAACAGCATATTTGATTTACATTTAAATCAAGACTGGGAGGGTGGCAAGCAGAATATTTCTCATTAGCAGCCTTGAATTCATCCAGACAATATTACATGTGGTTGGAGTTTTCAAAATAAAGTGACTGAAGAGGTTAATTATACTCAAGTGTTATTATATGTATGTATCCAGTGACTTGATTCTCTCTTTGTGCTAGACGATTGCACATAAATTGACTTATTATTATTATTTTTTATAAGACCTCATATTTCCTGTAAAACAGAAAAACGGATCTGATTTCAGTTCTTTTCTACTCCCATCTTAATGCTGATAGATACATACATGAAGCCTTTGAAAGCCACAGTAGTAATTACAGTTGAGTGTCTCTGCATCTCTAACAAGGTTAGGTTTCTAGTTCAATAAAATAAAGTTGTCATCTTTTATTTAACTTGTTAATTTCTACAAATGCAACCCGATCCCTCAACAAAGCCCTTTGTATTTTCACTCCTTCAGGCTGGACACCGGTTTGCAAGAGAGTCCCCAGTAGGTTTGACCATGACGAGAATAATTCTCCATTCTCTCTCTCCCAGCAAAGTGTTTATTATAATAAGCTCAAACTCAATCACTCAACTGGCAGCTTCTGAGGACATGAACTCTCAGATATTTAAACCCAGAAACCTCCAATGATTATGTCATATTATGCATCATTAAAAATAGCATTTGTGTCATATTTTATTATATTTAACGTTAATGTGCAATTCCTACAAAAAACAAAAACACTTCTATGCACTATTTTATTAATCTATTTTGTATAAACCTGATCTACTGATTTAACTATAGTCATGTAATAATGTCTCTATAGGAATAATGATTAGGCACCAACAAGAAGAGTTGGTTTCTTTTTAAAATTAAAATAAATGTACAGAAGATTAGCATAGCTTCCACGACTCCATCTCTGTCTCAGTACTAGTGTGAGATTCAGAGGGGGTTTCCGGTTTCCTCATGGAGTAATTGATAGTGTTTTTTCTGTACGTGTGCATGTTTATCATTGTGAAAGGTAGCAGAGAGACAGGTCAGTGCAGGGGTCCAGCTCTTCATAACCATCCCTGATTAATTAGCCAGGGCCTGCATACCACACACACACACTACACACAGGAGCACTCACTTCCAATCAGCCAGATGAAGGCCCTTGCCAACCACGCCACAGCAGGACTGGGAACAGTGTGACGCTCCGAGTCCTATTCCTTACATTTCCTGAGGTGCCGACACTGGTCACTGTTACTCTATACGAAGAGAGACGGAGAGCCAGCAATAACTGGAGCTGCTGTGATGGCAGCAAGGTCTTCCTGTTTAGCATCCCTGCTCTATCCTTCACTTCCTTAGTGAATTAGATAGCTGCGCCATGTGTTTCCTTTCACCTCGGATCCAGCTCAGATGTGGCTCCACGTAGCAATCCAGGTGTCTGTGCGGTATTTCAGATTGAGAACTTGGATACAGCGTTTCCTGTGAATGATGGGGAATTAGGCTCAGTAACATTTTCTTAACATTGTGTTGCGTTGACTAGTAGAGACATCCATGTCAAGATCAATGGAGAAATAAAATCTATTACTCTGAAATTGTGATGGATGCATCTTCACCCCCTTCTATATTATTCCCCATACCTTTCTATATTCTTGTAAGTATGTATGAGTATGAGCACTGTTACAGGAAAACAAAAAATACACTTCCTGGTAGATCCATGCAGAATATTTACAGGAATCATTCCCCGCAGGATTGTGTGGGTTAAACTTTCACAGCAACTAAATGATGCCTGTGCAGATGGTGGATTGTTCAAAATGAAAGTCACATGCTTTTTAAGAACAGTCACAGACAAGAAGCGTCCACTTAGCCTGTGTTAAAGTTTTCAGGAATCCGATACATACAACATCCTTAAGTAAAGTCCATGTGTTGGCCTTCATTAGTTATGATGGAACTCTTTCACATGCTGAACAAACAAGGTGATGCAGTTTAGCCAGTCAGAGCTGGTCTACTTAAAAATACTTCAAGAGTGTCTGAAGTTAAGGATGATCAAGATCATGTCGATACTTGTTCCCTTATTTCACAATTACCATCTCTTATCCGAGAAGATACTACTACTTGAAAGCCAAAGCTCACACTGTATGTGCTGCAGCAGAGGTAATGTACTCTCGCTCTCTGGAGGGGTTTATCAGATTAATTAGCTCCAATTAGTCTCAAAAGGAGGATCGTACAGCGAGATCTCCTTTCACTACATCTTTCCATTTATGTTTCATGATTTTGCTTCTTGACATCTTTATGATTTAATTATTAGTTCTATAACAAGAAACTGCATCAGAGGATTCTGAGTTCAAAGACTCAAAAACTCAAACTGTACTTTTTTATATGGACTTGAATCCTGTGCAAGGTACTGTTTTAATTAGATTTAAATTATATGGTGCACTTTAAATATACAAAATGTGCTAAACTGAATTGTTGCACAGTGCATTTCAGCAATATGCTGTTTTTTTGTGTACATATTTTACTGATGCAGAAATATTTGCAAAACTACTTAGCATAAGAAGCTATTTATACTCAAGTTACTGATCCCTATTACAAATATCTTCTTTTTCATTTTTTTTAAGAATTAGTGTCTGCACAGTAAATCAACATCTGTAGTTTCATTATCTGTTTCCAGAATAAAGTAGCACAGTGCCTAGTGGTTTCTAGCACCCTATACTTAATGCTGCACAGGCAGTCCTTAAACAAATTGAAGAACATACAACTGTTATTTTTTCTGTATTTAAACTGGAGTCATTCCATGATGTATTTTTTCTTCAATAAATAATCCATCATAATGAAAACTCACAGGGGAGTTAAGTCTTCCACTTTTTTCTAAAATGTGCATAAACAGAGGTTCCTGTCAAGATCGTATACCTTCAAATTATGTCATGCCATAATTATGGGTGGCATTAGTCTAGCTATTTATTATGGCCAAAATGGGACTTCTGTTCCAGTAGGATTTTAAGGATCATGGTTTAAACAGAATGTGATTGTTCTTCAAGGAATAGTTTTTTTGTTTTTTTTTACTTGTTTGATTACAACAAATACAACAAATGTAATTGAAACACCCTGTTACTGTGTCACGAAAAGAAATTAATATTGGTAGAAATTAATTATATATTTTCCAAAATGTTGAGAATATCGAGTGATTTGGTTTCTGTCAAATTCCCCACCGTTTTTAGAAAAATAATATAAAATAAGGTTTTAAGCCCAAAGCATTTATAATCCACTAGTTACACCTAGCAAAATATAGGCTCAAGAGACTGTCTGCATGTCTGCCACTGCCAGCTATATATATACATATATAAATATATAAATAAAAATGTACATATAATTTTTTTCTGCTTTGATCTGATCTGGTGAGGTTTCACACAAGCTGTTCCCAGCTGTGATCTCTACTCTTCTGAGTCTTTAAAATACTTAATTTGTTGTTACAGTAATTAACTATCAATCAATATTAAACATATTTTCAAGCATAGAAAAACACGATTGAATCTCATTATGCATATAATAATGATCATATTAAAGTTCAATGTTAGGACACAAATTTAAAATCCTTTCCTTGTGAGTTAATACATAACTTACTGAACCAAGTATGTGTAATAAAAAAATAAAACACGAAGCGACAAAGTATATTTTTACTGTCTATCAAAACATTGTCATCCATTTTATTATTTTTATTAGTTGCTACCCTCTTTTGAATGGACATTGGCTCTCTTCACAGAGAAAAGAAACCAAACGAAAGAAACGGTCATGTGGTGAATCTAGAGTCTCTTGTGATGCCTCTCCCTGACAGAGAAATGAAAGGTAATCACACTGAGATGTTGAGCTGCCTGTGTCAGAGAGGGGGACAGAGATAAGATAGCATGGGATTTACAAAACGCTTCTTTTGCCCTCTGTGGGCTGCAACTGACAAGAGAAAAATGCCTACAGGGAAAAACACTGATTTTAAATGCTGACTGTAAATCCACTCTATTTAGAGAGACTTCACTTGCAGCTTCTTATATGTACTAAATGTATGTGTATGTATATATATATATATATGTATATATATATATATGTCGGGATTCGTACATCCATCTTCTATTAATGTACCTACATAAACAGCTGGCACAGTGTCTACTTTTATATTCTCTCCTTTGTACTATTCTGAGATTTAAGCTAGACATTTATTTCATTTGTATTTGACACGGCTTGTATGTATGTGTGTGTAATTATTAGATTTAACACCTAAGTCGTCCGCTATAATTCTGGATTTGTCTGTTTTTATGTGAAATCACATTGAGAGGTGGGAGAGCTGGCAATCATGTGATTTGTTGGCTCCTTATGTATTTGTGGTTTTTACTCTGAAGTAGCCAAAGAGTCACAGTTGTGGCGTGACAGGAAGGAGGTTTTTCTTGGCAGACAGTCTCTGTTCCCTTTCAGCAAAACAGCTACTCTTTTCTGGATAGGCTTGTGCTGGCCTGTCTATGGCTATACTTTTGTACAGCTCTCTGTCTCCCACTCTGCTAGTGTTTCCGAGAAATTCAGAATGATCACACATTGATGCATTTATCACACTTGAAAAAGTAGTAAATCTTCTAACATTGGTTATTTTGCTATTGTGGTACCAAAATATTGCTTTTTTTTATATTGCTCTCTCTCTTTTTCTGGTTTACAGCTTTGCTGGTTTTGAATGCTGTTGGGAGGTCTTTCTAAATAGACAAAAACATCTAAATCTTTTAAATTATGGTTTCAAGGTATTTTGCAATGGTTAAGTGCAAAAGGATTAAAAGATTTAAAGTGGTAACCCATCAAAGGAGACATGCCTCAAGACAGAGTATGGATATTATCATACAATTGTTATTACCTGAAATGAAAATAACGAGTTTGTGAAGAAAGAGAATTAATGAAATAACCGCAGAGACAGACAAAGGAGTGAACTCTAAATAACTTAGATGAAGCGTTTAATTTCAACCCTTCATAAGCTGTTTCAGGTGTGCTAAACTGAAAAGGAAGCAAACAATTCACAGGCATGTTGTTGTCTGACTGACTGGCTGATATGGAATGACAAATATGTAACTCGAATGGGAGAAGATTCAGAACTGAAAACTGGCCCTTTTTAGCGCAAAGCAAAGGAGGCTCATGGAAATACAAATCATCCATGTTTGAGTAAGCCGTTTCATCTGAGATACTAACAGATTGAAGAGGTTCTTCGATCAATACTAGCAGTTGTTGATGAATGGACTGCACTGAGTGGCCTCCTCTCATTAGATCCCGTTCTTATATTCTTATTCTCCAGCACAAAGCAGGTGTAGCACAGCACAAATGCCATTGAGTCATCACAAACCCATCATACAGCAGTGTTTTTTACACTTGTTTTTAACAAACAAGAAGTACTCTGCCTGCCTGCTAAATGTCTTTCTCAAGCCGAGAACAACAGTAACAAGTCTATTTTGTACACAATGTACCATTGCAAGTTGGGTGATCTCTGTGTTGGCTCTCTCTCAAGAAACTGTGAAACTCAGAACTATCAGTAAATATGGTTTACATACATAGTTATAAACGCAAGCGTTTTGCCTTTTTGAGCGTATGTTTAACAAAACTCACTTTTTTCTGTATTCTTTGATTCTTTGGAAAATACCGAAGGCTTGATAAAGTATACAAGGTGCATCTTCTCCTATCATCATCTCAAGACTTAAACATACATGGCTGCCTATGAAAGTATTATTTAAAAACTAAATTCTCCATCTCCTTCAAAGTGAAGTATAATATGGTTTAAAGGTCTCGCTGTGAAGACAGGGATTTAATAAGACTGGGGAGTGAAAAGTGTCCTATCATTCTATTAGACCATTTCAGCCTTATTATAGCACCGTCCTTGGGAGCCAGGCATCTATCTTCTTGCAAAGAAGTGCATGGTCAAGTGAAGGTGATGATAATATGAATGAATGTGGTTGAGTGCCAAGGTAAAGCTGCCTCACCGGAGAGAATGGGCCTGTAACAGTTCAACCCCTCTGTAAGTGGGTCGACAGCAGTCGCTGAGCTATGTGTCAGTCTGAATTCAGGATGATGTCACACAGAGTATAGGTACAACAGCTTTTTCAAGTAAAAAAGCAGCCTCATGTGCATAGCACAATCTATATTACATGTTTTATAACGTGTATATAGTCAAATGTACTAATTACATTTTAAGTTTTAATGAATTAATGTTTTTATTTGATTAATCTGACAGCATAAACATAAATTAATTTCATAGAGATAATGGGTCCTACTGAGCAGGGTTCTCCGAAAGGGCTCGAGGTGAATTGTAGACTGTGGGTTTCTTTCAGTACCCTGCAGTTGTACTGAGGCAACTACTAACATGAAATTTCATGCACCCCTTCTTGCTTTCAAGTTCTTAATAGTATCTCTTCTTCTGACTACCTTCTTTATGCCATCAGTTTGGTTATAACCTGTTCAAAATAAAGCACAATGCCTTCAATAGTTTACAGAACACACACATTGCGGCTCATGAACATTGTACTAACAAGTTCACAGAAAGAACGAGGGAAAGAAAACACTCAGAACAATAAAATCCTATATCTTCCTTAATTTCTGAAGATTTATCATCTTTAAAATAATGTATAATTTGATTAGGGAAATTAAAAAGATTTTGATCGTCTGGAACAGAACATCATTGTGTTGAACTAATATTTTATTATTTTATTTTAATTGTAGAGAATTATTAAGAAATTTGAGACAACAATCTCATAGGCTACAGACAGTGAAATATAGATTGTTGAATCACAAATGAATAATAATAAATACGCCTAAAGTTAATTTTTGCATATATGCATTTTAAAAATGCATATATGTTATATATCAGTTTTCTGTTGAACCTGAATTTCCAGTTGGCAAACATTGGGGGAAAATACAGATTCTATGAGCCTTCCAATGTTTAAAGATGAACTGGATCCACTAATTCAAAACCAGGTTGCTTAATTCTGCATCATACTATGAGTAAATTATTCAGTTTATGGAGAGTCTGGGAAGGCGTTTCCCTAATTATTTAAAAGGCTTAAGCTAACTGCAAGAGAGTCAGGTTTCAAAGTAAAGTGTTCAAAGATGTTTTTCATTTTTGCAGCTCAAAAATGCACATGGCATGAAAAATTCATGTGGTCTGTTTTACCTCGTCTGGCTAAGGTACACATGATCTGATGTGTTTTAAATTCTACATCTTCACCAAGACTGAATAGCACATTGTGGAAGAGATGTTTTTCTAACAGCCAGCCAGCCTGCATGCTGAAAATAATCAGAAACCCATTTGAATAAGAAATACATATTTCAATACTTTCTGGTGAATGTGCCACTGATTTTGTAGTTGATTATTTTTGTGCTGTATTCCAGCTCATTCAGTGTCCTATGAATATCCTGGGCGGCTGAACTAGTACAGTTGAAATCATAATCCCAAGCATAGGAATAAAGCTTGAAGATTAAACATGTTCTGTTTTCCTTTAAAACTTAAACAGTCAATAGTATGCAGACTTTTACTGAAGTTACACAGCATATCAATGGAAAAAATATTTTCGTCTTCATTTTGTGTTTAATACTGTGTTTGATATTTTTTTCTCCACCTTCCTCAGAATTATGTATTACCACTTTCATGTATTCTGAGGCATAATATTTTTTCACACCTGAATCACCCCATGTAGTCAAAACGAACTTCAGTCCTTCCCATATCCATTTTGCAACATTGAATAATTAAAATAAATTAAAAAAAAGTCACTTATGAATTTAATTTGCTTGTAAAAGACCAATTTAAATGCGTCTTACTTACTCTCTGTTTCAGCAGACAAAGCTGAAATAACACGAAGCTAAAAGAAAATGCTAGAAAGACGAACTGAGTCCAGTTCAGGCAAGTTTCTCCTGTTTAGCCCACTAAAAACATTACTAATTGAAAACCAGAAAACATAAAGGTTGAAGTCCCAATGTATACACAAAGCAAAGTTTGAATACATCTAACGATTTCAGCTCTCCCTTGACCAGCCAGAAGGTTTGATTATAGCTCAGAAATGACATACCTGTAATATATAACTTGATTGTTTTCAGTGAAACCAGATGTGGTTTGTTTAGTGTGCAAGGTTTCCATGGTTTGGGCCTTTGTCACTTGTCTGTAGTTTGTGCATTACACAACTCGACTGATCGTGACCAGCTTGTCAGTCTTTTAAATCATCATGCAAGCAACAGAATGTTCTGTAGCTCCTGATTTAAAATTGGTTTTCTTTACCCTCCTTAATTTGTTTTAACAGTCTCAAATATCCTTTGTGCACATATGGCCCCTGTCCTGCAGGATCCTTTGAATGGCAATCAGAGTCCCCTGTGTCTCGACTCTTAGCCTTTAATCATTACGTGTTCCCTCTTGAACAAGCATAAGATATAGGCAAGACTGACAGGAGGTCTGCACAGTGCTAGAGCATAGCTTTCAATTGCATTGTCATCGAGGCTAAAAAGTCAGCTTGTCCCAGACCAGTCTGTGACCGCTGCTTCACAGTGGCAACAAATGTTTAACCAGCTTTGGGGAGGTAAATGAATATGAAAAACATGTAAAGCTGCAGTCAAACAACTGTTATTAATAGTGACGGAAGTGGAGGGAGGAGGCAGTTTCAGAATGAGTATAAGCGATGTTGCAATTATTGTATTATTTGCTGTTATAACTTAATTTTTATGTGAGTTTGCATTTTTGTGTGTATTCTACAATAACACCTAACAGCCATGGATTGGCTCAATCACTTTCCTCATTTTCTTAAACCTTTTTCATCCTGCAATACGTGCATTTTTGAAAATCTAATTTGGGATCAAGTGTGCCAACATGTACTCAGAAGGTTGTCCTTGTTCTGAAGCATATTTGACAATAGGAAGGCTTCCAGCTGAGGACCGCTCTGTTTCCTGTTTGAAAAAAGTTTGTTATTGCCTATATGTTTAGAGTAATTGTAAAGGAAAACCTAAGAGTTTTTCTCATGACCTTACCCACACGTCAAATGTTGATGCTGTTTGACCAATAGGAAAGAATAAACAAAAATTAAGGTACACTTTTTTATGTTTGAAAAGGAAGGAACAAAATGCTTATAATATTAATATACAATATTTTATCTTTATCAATGTATTGTTTGGTGCTATTCTGTGTATAGTCCTTTTCATTTCTAACAAGAATACATTTTACAATTAACTACTAAAACCTTGATTTATTTCAAGCATTTGTTTAGTTTGACAGTGGTACCATGATCCCAACAGTGAAAAATGTATACATTTTATGTACAAATTGCGTTTGTCAATGTACGTGAGAGTGTATCACTACAAATATGTTTTTATTCCCCTATGTACATATAGCTACACGGCTTTGATTTTTCCGGATAGCCAGTGGATATATCCAAGAAGGGGTTCCTTTGTTGAAGCAAGGTCACGTTTTCTTTAGGAAGCTTTAGAAGTGCGATGCTTAATTAAGATCTCTGTCATACCCGGAGTATGAAAGCTCGTGCTGTGCTTCTGTAGGGGAGCGAATTGTCTCTGGGTGCTTTCTCCAGGCCCAGCGATGCCTTTTTATAGAAGGGAGCTTGGAGAGATGTAAAAGCTTGTTTTCTTCCACTACACAGAACATCTTCAGCATCTCCTAATGACAAGAATATAAATGTAAACAACAGCTCATCTCTGTCTTTCTGGGCATTGCACTGCAGTCAGGAGTGGAGGGAGGTAATTAGTACAAAATCATGCTTTGAAAGCTGCTATGGCTGCGGAACTATTTTTTTTTTCAATAGGCAGTCTAAAAAACAGGACACTTATCTCGCAGAAGACGTTATTGCAAAGAAGTAGTAGCCATATGAACACAAAGACAATCTGACTGTTTTTCTGCCTTAATGACATTAGTAAGAAGTGGAAATGAGTGAGGCAGTACTCGTCTACCTGCCTCCTAAGATCAAAATCAAGTTCTTGAGAAAAAGCATTATGTTTAAAGAAGAATGTTGGGGAAAAAAAATTAAGTCATTATCTTCAAGCATGGAAAAATGAATTATCATTTGTACGTCTTGTAAGTTTGTGTATACTGAAAACTCACATTGTACATTTGTAACCCTGAGTTGAGGTACCTTTGAACTTCACAAGAAATAAAAGCCTATAAGAAAATGGAAGTAGTTGTAGCTAAATGAATGATCTCTTCCAAGGTGACTTAAAAGGACAGTGGTTAGCAGCTTCGGTTACCATCAGTGGGAGTGGAGGGGCTGTCTGAGCAGCACAAAGTGTGGGAGGGGGCATAGCGAGAGAGAGAGATCTATTTATACACACTGCTTGTAAATATATATTATGCACACTTTCATATAATAAAGAGGTGAAATTAATAACATATCGTACTGTGTCTATCTTGGTTCCCTGGTGATTCACTGGGTTGCAGTAGGCGCTAGAAGTGAATTAATAGATTAATGTTCATTCATTGTGTGCTTAAGGAGCTTGTGAGGTTCACAAAGAAATTACCTGTCCTCTTGTGTCCCATTCTGTAACATAAGAAAATAAACAAATATGCACTTTAAGCAGTCATCTTTTGTAACCCCAGTGATAATCTCTGTCACAGATCCCTTTAGGTTTTCATTAAAAATGTCCTTTATTAAGGTCAATAGATATCTTTGAAAGACATTGTATTTCATTTCAAATTGACATCCAGCAGCTCCTTAAGAACTATATGTTCAACTAAATCAGTAGCAGTGATGTTAACTTTTTATAAATGCAGCAATCATTTCCGCTAGTGGTGAAAGTGTTTGATTTGTGTGTGCTGCATTTTGATTTAGATTTTGCATTTGAAAAGCACAGTGTGAATCAAATTGATATTAAAGAATTCACAATGGTGGCAGCATCCCACAAATTGCACTGATTGACTCATTGTCGAATGCTGTAAAACATCAAGCTAATGATTTTATATCTAACACTTATAATGTACCTGCCAGTTTCTTGTTTTGTACTGTAACGATAATTTGCACATGCCATGCTAATTCGGTAAATCATTTCTACTGTATACCTCAGAATAAGTTGGACAAAACGGATCTTTAAATTCAGATACATAAACAAACCCATCTCGGGCTACGATCTGTACGTACCATTGGAAAAAGCGAGGTCACTGTCCCAGTTCATCTTGTTACATCACCAAGACAAGGTTATTTAGTTAATTACTTAATTTATAAATTGGCTGATTATACAGTATAAACTGCATTGAGTGCTTCGACTGATTAATGGCAATTTACGGAATTGATTTTTTTTCCCTCTACATTGCAAAGCATTTTTCCTCATTTGGAATATGAATATTAATGAGTTGCATAATATTTCATGTGAATAGCTTAAATTAGTGTGTTTGTATGTTTGTCATCCCCCCATAGATGATCAGTTGATACAGTATTGCTATTGTTAACCTTGTCTTCTGACCATAAATCGCACAGCTGTGTGTTGGTATTTAACAGTCTTGACCTTTGACTCTCAGTGCTTCTCAGGTGTCCCTCCATCTCACACGATGTTTCTTATTTTACATTTATTTTTGTCAATACATCTCCATAGGGGTTTCTAACTCTTTTGTAGAGTTTGAGGATGCCCAATATGCATTTTGTTTGCTTTTTCCACTTGATTATTTTCTGACATTAAGCCATCACTTGACACTGTAGGTTTTGAACATGCACATCTTTAAGAGCTGAATTGGGGATGGGGTTCCCAGCATGTCTTCAAAAGCAATCCTTTACTGATGGAGAACTTCAGTTATGCTACTTTTACATCTCTAGACTTCACTGCATACCAACCCACAGCATTTGTAGTATTTTCACCAAGCATGATTGTTCAGATCAAGAGTGTCTGCCACTAACCACTTCCTGATAAAAATAAAATAAAAAAATCCCTCCAAAACAAACTGAAAACACATAATCAGTTATCTTCATTAAATTAACATATTAGGTTTCATGGCTAATGGTTTCGTTGAAAGAGTACTTCAGAGGGAAACCCCAAACATCACCCAAACCCCACTGAAGGACACAAGCATCATGGGTATTTCTAGGAAACATGCATTGTGACATTAATTAAGAACAGCTGTTGTCAAATTTATTTTGACAAGTTCAAAAAGCAAAAGGTTTTGTGCTTGTGTGTCTGTTTGTACAATATTTGCTTTGGTGTCTACACACAAGTTGTGAGTGTTTTTTCCACTCAGTGTACACACAGCTTACTTCTGAGCAATCCATTTTGTGTCTTATTGTACATGATTTTCTCTGGAGGTCACCCATCTAAATCATTCTGACACACAAAACTCTTAAATCACATTCAATTATTCTGTATATGTGCCAGAGATGACAGATTGAAATGAGTGCCTCTCTGCGACAGAGGTAAGAAGAAATTATATGAATATGTAGAATATATTATGAATTTATATTCAGATTTATGCAGTATGGACTAAATAAGGAATAACAAGCATCTTTATATGATTATATTCAAACAATATACATTCTGTTACAGATGGATTTTTTTTCTCCTGTAAATATTTTACATTCAAGACAGGCTATGTAAATCTAATGTACTGAATAAAAAATGTCTGTCGGGGAAATTACTTGGTACTGTATTACCCTCGACTTCCCTGGAACCTTGGACACAGTTGTTTAGCTCAAAATGAGACAATACTGTAGTTAAAGCACACATTATTGCATTGTATGTCCATAGAGGTACCATAAGGTTGTGAAATAGCCCCATTCATTTTATAGTTAAGGCTGAAAAGCTTTCACTGTTATTTTGTAATGGAAGAAAGCCAGGATTTCCTAATGTTGAGAATGGGGAGTTCTTAACAGATTGATTTGCATCTTGGGACCATCAGAACAAACAAGCAAAAAAAAAAAAAAAAAAAGAAGTATAGAAATTTGCCCTGTAATCCTGTGGAAATCCTGAGAAATGCTCATTTCACAAGCGGCTTTGGCTGTGCTAAAGAGACATGTGCCATTAGGTTTCAAAGCGCAATGCAACTTTTCCTTTTTAAGCTTAGTTGTCATTTTGGATTCCCCCTTGTTAAGTCTAATATCATAAGTCCTGAGCACACCTGGCCTCGGACATCTGCATGACAACATGGACCCTTTCTATCTGGATATTCACATGGGTAAGTCAATCAGGACCTGACTGGGAGTCTTAATTGAAGCAGTACTGCCTTCATTATCTGACATTCATAAAGACTGTTAATAATGGATTGTGTCAGCATTTTCTGAGCCGTGTGTTTCTGGAATGATTTTCTGAAAAACTAAACAAATACACATCTGTGGAATGTTGCTCTGAAGATATTGCCATAGCAAAGTGGTAGTTCTAAATACATCGTCGCACTGCAAAATTTGATTTCCAGGAGCATATTTTGTGTTACAAAAGTTAACTTAAACTTGCCATTATGTGGCTCAGCAGATGGGAATATTCAGTGAGTAAATTCTGAGCAGCACTGCCAATGTTAGTATAAAGTATAGGGTTGTAAATACTTTTGTAATTGAACACAAATATTTAATTGTATTATAGTAGTATGACATGTAATATGCCATGGTACTAGACAAAATAAACCAGAATGGTTTGCCACCTTGTGAAGTGTTAGAGACGCAGAGCAGCTGTCAGACTGCATGAGAGAAACAGCAGCGTATTAAATGGGGCATGGAAGCAGATTCTTGACTCCAAGGCACAAGAAAACCCAACTGCACCTGCGTCGGGATAGCGCAGTCTCAGCCCTCGTTTACAGAATGCAGATTCTCATCTTTCAGATTTCAGATCAGCTTAATGTCTATGGCCACTATAACAGATATTGTTATGTTTTGTATCAGATTCTCAAAGTATTCTTCTTGGATGAAAAGAATAGTCATGGCGTTTTGGTGATGTTCTAATAAAAAACATTTGTGTTGAGTTTTTAAGCACACTTTAACTATTAACCGATATGTCTTTTTATCTTTCAATAAAATAAATACAAGATATACAGGTAACCACACATAATATATCTGGTATAGTGATTCTGCAGTTGTGAACAGAACTAGACCAGCACTGTTCTCCAGGCTAAGTCGTTGGGCCTGTCCAATGGTTAATGCTCTGGTCATGATAATGATCAAAACTGACGGCTGACAAATAGGTACCACAGAGGAGTTTAACGGTAAAGGAGTGGTTCAGTACATAGTCATGGTGGTAGTGATGAAGCTGTATTTGTCTCATGGACTGTGCTGCCCCACTTTGGGTGTTGCCATGTAAAGAGAAGCTCATCCCTCCCTAAAAAGAAGAAAAGAAAATCTGAAAAACATCACTACACCCCAGTTGTTGCACAAACTATTAACCATCAAGAAAAACTATAGCATTTTAGTTGAAACATATGTGTGTGTTCTTTTAATTTTCAGTTTATATATATATATTATTATGGTTATATTACTATTATATTACATATTATATATATATATATATATATATATATATATATATATATATATATATATATATATATATATATATATATATATATATATATTATTGTTTATATTTATTTCTTGATTGATTGACATGTAGGTTATTAACATCTGCAGGTACTACATCTCCAGTTTGATCAGTCACTTCCAGTTTTTACTGGAGCATCTAAATTGAGCGTGCCTATTTAAAAGCACTTTGGCTTTCTTGTCTTTTGCTGCCTGTTTCCAGATGAAAGCAATTTCTAATATGTCTATTTCCATTAATCCATTAGAGGATGCAATAGTTGCACTTATGAAATTAATTTTAAGGCATTCCTTTTTTCTACAGAGGAGAACATTGTTTGTTTATAGTTTTCTATTTATCCGACTTTTTATCTGTGCAAAATATGAATTGATAGTTATTGAACATGTTAACGTTGAACCCACTTCAACTTTTGGTGGCAAATTAATCAAACACAATCACTGAGACTTATAAACACTCTTTTTAAAAATGTTGTTGAAAAGAGGTTAAAATGATTAATTTTCACTGTGTGTTTGAAATGGATGTCATCATAATTTGCTAAAATAGAACGGGCCCTGCATCTTTGCTTATAATGAAGTTGCCAATAAGCATCTTCTCTATCCCTATTTTGTCATGACATTAGATGTAAAACGTCTGTTTTTCTATGCTTATTAAGCAGCTTCTAAGTTTAGCAACTCAAATATTTTATGCTCAGTTGTCTTCTCCTTGGCATCTGCCCCAGACCAGCTCTTTGCAGTCAGTATTACATGCAGAGAGCAGTCACATTGCATGAGCTTAATGGTCACACAAGACACGATTACTATCTTGGTTATGGGCCTTAAAAATTTAACTATTCTTTGTCTCTCTTATTGTACATGGCATGGCATGTACATGAATGCTTTATTAGGTATACTGCTGCAAAAGACTTCCCACTGATGCATAAAGTGTCTGGTTAATGCCTGAATCAGGAACGCTGTGGTTTTGGTGTGGAGCTGTGAGGAAGTAATTCTGTAGCTAGTGCTTGTGTTTTAGTTCAGACTATGCTTCATTGGGGGGGCATTTTAAGTAGTTATGCATGAAGTGTGTTGTGTTCCAGCAGTACAGATGGAGTGAATTAGTTGACAAGGACTAAGAAACTATGTTTTCATGCAAATCCATGTACAGTAAACATAAGCACATTCTGATCTTAATAGGTAACTTAAACCACAAGAAAATTGTATTTTGCAGGACACCACCAAGTAAGATAGTAATTTTGTTTTATCTTTTAATCTAGTGTGCAGTACTGTAAATAAGCTTTAAGCACATTTTTTTTCCAGGAACAAACACAAAGGTTTTACTTATGTTGGCTAAGCTTGAGTGGCCAAATGCAGTCTTAAGACCAGGGCTTTCAAACATTGAAAAAACAGAATTCAAGCTAGCGCATAAATAAAGTACTGACAGTCACTTGGCAATGAAAAGAGGCTTCAGTCCATGGGGAATACATTTCATGTTTGTTAAGCAGGGGTTTTCAGTATTGATTTTGCAATGGTGCTGGCACAGGGTCCAGGAATGTGATCTGGTGTTGCAACAACGTAAGTCTTTTGAAAGGACAGAGTAAACTTCTCACTGGGAACAGACAGCCAACAGCACTGAGTTTTTTTGTGTGTGGGCATGTTTCATGTTGAGTCAGCATCCTTAGGCATGTAGCGCAGACAGACCAAGATACCTGTTAAAGGCTATAAACATGCACCAACATGCAGGAGACATGGTTACAAAAGGGGGTTAATGCATTAGCTTTAGGAACCGTCAGCTTCTGGTGATTCAGGTTCAAGTTCAGTTTTATGACCCATGAAGCAAGTGTGACAGACAGACCCACATCAGGTTTTTAGCCCATTGTATGTACAGTTATTATCAAGGTGCAGTATCTCTTGCCATCACAAATATCATTATGAATACACAGTTTGATAAATGTTATGAAAGCATTGCAACAATTTATTCCAAATTCAGGACATGTGAGACTACATTCCTTTTGCATTGGATGCTCCAGGTTTTTCCAAGTCAAAACATTTGGGAGGAGGAAGTGCTAATATTCATTAAGTTAAAATATCTTTAAAAACTGAAGCAATGTGTTGGCTGCTACATATCTGAAGCAACTTACAATGCCCTGAGAACTAAAAGTCAAAATGGATCTAAATGGAAGTGTTTTCATAAGCATCTGGAACAAAACTAACTGTTGCATGACACATTACATTTATTTTAAGCTTGAGAGTGTGAGATGCAAAGAAAAGATTCTGTCAAGGCATTCCTGATTATTATTATTATTTTTAAATGTATTTATTTTTGCTAAAAATACTGGAAAAGACTTTGCATTGACGTATTTAGTTTAGGTTAAATTCAAATCCAGGCTAACCAATATGTACAGTGTAGGAAGAATAGTGACTCATACATTTCATACAGCGATGTGTGTATGACTTGTAACATCTTAAGGTAGATAATTCAGTATTTATCCATTAAGGATTTAGATGTTGATTGCAGAGTTTGTGTGTTCCTGTTTCTACAACAAGTCGGTTTCTTGGTCAGTAATCCCACAACAAACAATTATACAATATAGCCTATACAGTTAAAAACAAGACTAATGCCTTTGAAATGTTTGATGAGGTCTAAATATGAGTAAAGATATTTACTGATACATAACTGTGTGTGATCTGGAGAAAACTGTCCACTCCTGTAGTTGTAAATTGACTTTGGGTTCCTTCAAAGAATGTCTGGATGATATTCTGAGATGAGTAGGAAAGTCATATGACCAAGATAGACCTAAATGCCTTCTTTAGTTTTTAAGATTTATGTTAATAGTATAGCCTAATCACACACCCCAACTTGGGACAGTTATACCAACTCACTGTTGTGGAGACTTGATTTTGTTTGCCTCCTTCGGAAAGAGCTATTTAACTTAAAAAAAATAAGAACAGAAGGCCTTGCAGCCGCACGCGCTCTCTATCCTGAGCTACATACGTCGCCTGGAAGATACCAGACTGTGAAAGGGCACAACATTATCGATCTGCTAAGTGAGTAACACTAATGAGATTTGACAGGCTGCTGTCCACAGCTCCTTCCACCAGGGATACACAGGACTCACATCCAATATCTGGGGTGAGCATCATGCTTCCAGAGTCCACATTATCCAACATGCACGACTGGCCTGGAAAAGCTGGCTGGAGTAGATTTCTAAAGACACAAGACGAATTCACATCTCTTTCTCCTTGTGTCAGTGCAGCGGTAGAGGAGAGATGGAAGGAATGGAGGGTTTTTTATTTAAATTATTTACTTTTTATGATAATGTCAGATCATGGCATTTCACACATTTGAAGGACTGTCCTCCAAACAAACCATAGGTAGATGTAAAGGTATTGGATTACATTTTCATTCGCCGATGTGTTTGTTTTAGTTCTGTACCTTAGCAGTTTGGAAGAACTAAATATCTTTCCTGAATATACAAATATGTACTTACCCCAGGAAGTAAACTTGAAGTCTACAGTCCTGTGCTGTTCCTTTTCACAAACGATTTGTGCTAATTGAAAGACAAAGAAAAAGGACCATTGCAAACAAGCTCATCCAGGTCTGAGTCACTTTAGTTCCCAGTTATTACAATACAGGGCAACGAGACACACCCTAAACCTGGCAGAATTAATTCCAACTGAAATATTTTAATTTATAATTATATTAAACACTGTGTTCTGATATTACAATGTAGATTCTTTCTCTGTAATATGTTAAATATGCTTCTGCACCATGACATGATCAATTGTTATTAAACAGTTATAACGTATATCACTTAAGCTGTCTTTGATTGTAATTTAGCTATGCCTTTGAGAATAGTCTGCCCTACTATATTGCTGATCTTTGAAATTCGCAAGGACTGTAGCTAGGGACAATTATTTGTAGTTGATACTCCGTGTCAACTCCACGTTAGATTTGTTTTGTAATTGGAAATTGTTGGGAAAAGTGTTAGAACAATTTTAACTGCACCTTACAAAGGTTGGTTTGGTGCTTGTGGTTTTGTTTCGGTCATATGAAACATGAACTAGATGTATTGGTGAATTGGTGAAAGACTGATTTAGCGTAAATACAGGGGGTTTACCTAAAAGATTGATTTTGATTTGAAGCTGAAGCAGTCTTTCGAGGAAATCTAATCTATTATTTGCTTAATGACTCAAGTGACTCAATCTTGAAACTCTTTTTTAAATGCTTCTGGTAAGCAAGACATACAAATGCCTTATTTGTATTTGATTTCTGTTCTTCACAAATTAAGGGGAGTTAAAAATGTGCAATGAAAACATCTGTACATGAAGCTGTAAGCAATTTCTATATGTTTACTGTTTAAGGACAAAATTTAATGAGCTGGCTTCAGTGCACACATTAGTCAACACTGGCTTAATCTAAGAGGTCTGCACTCAAGCTATCGCTGTCATTCGGCAGGATGGGAACCTTAATGGTTTCCAAATGTCTTCGTTTAATTTAATTTGCTCCCAGTCCAAATTTGAAGGGAGATATTTAACAGTAAACATCACTGTTCTTATTTAATGTACGTTCATCCCAATACAGCTTCTTTGCAGCAATGGCCTTACCAGTAAGTTAAACAAAGCATTAAAGCATTAAAAACACATAATATATATGAGAAGGAAAGGAAATATAACCAATACAGCATTTCTGTTTCCCTTGTATGGAATCATTGTTTTCTTTCACCATGTTTTTGTGATTAGCCATGTGGTACAATATGGCCATCTCTCTTTCAATTTGTGACACTTACAGTATGCTCAACCTGTTGCATTTTATCACAGCATACATTCTTGGTGGTCAGTTTGTCTGTGAAAACCTTATTATCTGTGAAAACCTTCAGTTTGTGCTGCATACTATTAATTTATCTTTCAGATGAAGCAAAGGGAGGCTTATAAATCACCCAACAGTATACATTTAAAACAGTATTATTCCAGGATTCATTTAATTGCTTGTTTAAAGGGGTTAATCATATAAAAATAAGTATTCATCCAACAAATCCCAATCTCAGCTTCAAAATATTATTGTCAGTACAGTACAGATTCCAAAAGAAACTAAACAAATTTAAAAAAAAAAATGGGAGAGAAACTGATATTTGTAAACTGACATTACTAAAATTACTTTTTCTAATACATGAGACTTGAGTTTTTTGTCAATTAAACAGTTTTCAATGTTGTAGATTGCCTTGCTGATGTAAGGAAAATAAAAATAGACAATATACAATAAATACATTTAAAAATAGAGACAATAGAAGTAATCAATTTTGTCTTGAACAACGTGAAAGCTTAAAATGGTGCCACCTTTAACACTTATTAAATGTGTCAGCATTAGGCGTGCTGTGTGTGGCTACTGGCATTGAACCAGCCTCTTTACAGACATCTTGATGTGGGCATTTCCCTTAATTTATATATATTTTGAATTGCTGTGTTTTATGTAAATTGTATTTGTAATGTTTGATGCCTTTACTTAACTGTATTTTTGCACTTTGCTCTGCACTTACGTTGTAAGTCGCCCTGTATGAGGGCATCTGCCAATAAATAATACTACTACTAATAATAATAATAATAATAATAATAATAATAATAATAATAATAATAATGCTCTGTTCAGCATGGCATTCTACCAAGACAGAAAAGGTCAATACTGTCCAACCTTAGATGTAACAGGGTAGGCCGTAAAAAAAAAAAAACATTCTGCTGCAATTGGTTGTTTTTCTCCGATGCTGAAGACTCTTGAAAGTGTAACTGAGAACAGTAGTAGACCGAAATGAAAAAGGGAAATGGTGAGACCACAATGGCAGCTGGAAATAAATTCTTTACAGTAGAGTTAATGTAGCCCCTTTTCCAGACAGCTCCATCACGACTGTGGGTAAAAGATAGACAGAAGGGATTTATCAAGTTAAGCCACACATTTGGCTCCTTTGCTGATTTTGGAGGCCAGTGCTGGGGGTACGCTGGCAAGCCCTCTAGTGAAGAGATCTGGGCCTGGAGAGCTTTTGGGTTCAGTACTGTTTAGAAGCCTGTCACACCCAGGCAAAAATCTGAACAATCCTCGGGGTGCTTCTCACAGCAGCTTTTCTCCATTGAACTCTGGACTCTTAACTCTTAACGGTTTTTTTTTCCTTCACTACATGGGTTCATTGGGTTTAATGTAAATAAATGCCCCTTTTTGGCAATCGATTGAAGAGTGAAGCCAAATGAAACTTTGTTTCAAAATACATATGAAATGGGGATAAAAAACAATTATCAGTAAACCATTAATCATACTTGTTGCTAAGAGGCAAAGAAAAAAGTATGTTTCATTATTGAATACAGTTTTAAGTCTTGATGCAAGATGTTTCAGATATTTACAAGAGATTTTAGTAGTTTGATATCTTTCTGTGGTAGGAAATGCTAGCGGTCACCGCCTAACAAATAACTTCTTTGAGTAAACTGTTCGATCATTTCTCATTTTATCTTTAAATTATTATTATTATGGGAAATAACAGATTTTGTTTTATGTAAGTAATCAAATACAACAAAATAATAAAGATCAAAACAGAAGAACAACCTGAACTCAAGCAACCCTCCCCCAACCCTACCCCCCCTTCATCTTCACTGGTTTCAGTTGATGTTTTGGAGCGCAGTAACGTGAAATCTAGCATCTTGAGACGAACGAGGCCTTTGAGGTTTCTTACCCAAGGCCACAGAAAGATTCAACTTCCCTACTGTCAGAAAAACAAAAAGGCCCCATCTTGCTGTATCAGAGAAAAGTCTAACTTAAAGTTCCCTCACAATCGTAACAGTGCAAAAAATTTAATATGATGTACAGTGAGGGAAAAAAGTATTTGATCCCCTGCTGATTTTGTACGTTTGCCCACTGACAAAGAAATGATCAGTCTATAATTTTAATGGTAGGTGTATTTTAACAGTGAGAGACAGAATAACAGCAAAAAAATCCAGAAAAACGCATTTCAAAAAAGTTATAAATTGATTTGCATGTTAATGAGGGAAATAAGTATTTGACCCCTTCGACTTAGTACTTGTTGGCAAAACCCTTGTTGGCAATCACAGAGGTCAGACGTTTCTTGTAGTTGGCCACCAGGTTTGCACACATCTCAGGAGGGATTTTGTCCCTCTCCTCTTTGCAGATCCTCTCCAAGTCATTAAGGTTTCGAGGCTGACGTTTGGCAACTCGAACCTTCAGCTCCCTCCACAGATTTTCTATGGGATTAAGGTCTGGAGACTGGCTAGGCCACTCCAGGACCTTAATGTGCTTCTTCTTGAGCCACTCCTTTGTTGCCTTGGCTGTGTGTTTTGGGTCATTGTCATGCTGGAATACCCATCCACGACCCATTTTCAATGCCCTGGCTGAGGGAAGGAGGTTCTCACCCAAGATTTGACGGTACATGGCCCCGTCCATCGTCCCTTTGATGCGGTGCAGTTGTCCTGTCCCCTTAGCAGAAAAACACCCCCAAAGCATAATGTTTCCACCTCCATGTTTGACGGTGGGGATGGTGTTCTTGGGGTCATTCCTCCTCCTCCAAACACGGCAAGTTGAGTTGATGCCAAAGAGCTCGATTTTGGTCTCATCTGACCACAACACTTTCACCCAGTTCTCCTCTGAATCATTCAGATGTTCATTTACTGACAGAGAAAGACCGCTTGCCCATTTGTTTGTTCCCCACCAGGAGTTGGTTCTGCGCAGGGCTGTGATGACTGGCCAGAGACGCACACCGAGCAGCTGGCAGCCATTTTGTACTGGCGATGAACTGGGGATTGCATCACGGATACACATTTTGTCAAGCCTGCAATGAGGGAGCTCATCAAGTGGCTATATTTAAAGCATCTTTTTGAGCTGTACTATATATCAAAGACCTTAAGAACAACATGTAAAGATTGTAGTTGTAGTTTGCTCAGACAGCACTGTGCTTTGGTTTCTTCTTAAATGCATCTCTTTTGTCACACAGTGCAAATATCTCTCTTAAATTAATAGGGTGATCAGATGGCTTGTGCCGTGTGGTCACTATGTTCAATTGTTAGTGGAGAGTGAAGCTTTACCACTGAAATGGTGGCTTTAGCCATAATTGTTTCACATTTTAGCTTTCAAATGGTAACACAGTTAAGGTTTGAAAACGATAGGTTCCCAATGCAACCCCGGTTATCTGTAAAAGGAAGCACTGCCCAAAGGGAATTGGTTTCTGCGATCTCCTACAGCCGCAGCATCGGGTCGCAGAGAGGGCGCAAGCTGGCGGAGGAGCACCTCTCGTGGGTGAGATCTCTAACGACAGACCGAGGCTTAGACTGGGCGGCCGGGCCTCGGATTTTACTGCCGCTGCTAGTGCTCCAGCTGTGGAGGAAAAAGCCCTGTGGACAAAAAACCAACACACTATATTAACATGATTATTATTTTTTAAATGTTCTATTTGTGAACCAAAAGCGCAGCCGGAGCTCCGGATCACGGACGAACAAAACCAAAATTAGTTATAAATATAACTAAGACACACAATAGAGACAGAGATGTACAGTGGTGAACAACACTATTAGTGAAGCCAGCCAGCCGAAATACACAGTTTTTAAGGTCTAATGCAACACACACACACACACACACACACACACACACACACACACAGAAAGCTCACGTTCTTGGGTCCAGCGAAATGTCAAAAGAGGATGAATCTGCGCAGACGTCACGTTTTATAGAATAGTAAGAGGGAAGGGACGTGTTCTGAGTGATGAGCGCAGGGGCCAATGGCAGCTTTGATAGAGTGACGTTTTCGCCCAGGTTCCTACGGAAGTGTGCAGAAACCCCTCCCCCTTGGGCAGTGCTTCTGACTTGAAAGATAACCTTTGCTTTATAAAATGGAACATATTGACTTTGTGTCATGACTTTTTGCCAGGTGGTGGAAGTCTAATGTTTCATGCTTTTGACACTTTTGTCAATATTTTAGCAAGCTTTATTGACATTGACAAGAAACTTTTTTATCTTTCAGTACAGTTTTTGTAGTCAGTTTTATTGGCAGTAACCTAGCACAACAACTGAGGGGTTGTTCATTAATAAATACATGGAGATAGATAAATAAACTTCTTTGTTAAAGAGAAGTTACTCTGAAGCTACTTATGTTAGAGGTGGCTTCTGGGAAATATATTTATGTCAGAATGAAAGTGACTGACACTATTAGATATACTATTAATGAGTTTGCACGAGTGATGCTTTTTCATATCAGAGCATGGGTGGGTTTCATACTGAGCAGCAATATGGATATTACTGAATATTAACTTTAAGCTTCAAGGACCCGATTTTCAGTTACCTTCAACACTTTGTAGTGTGCATTAGATACGAAAGCCGCATAAGACGAATTGAAATGTTTGGCATGCATTGTTTCTCTTTTGCATTTTGTTGTTGCCTTGTATTTCGAGCCAAACCTGGTTACCAAAAGGTGAGACTATTTTAAAATATAAAATTGATTTTAAATAAGTAATTTGATAAATAAATAAATAAATAAATAAATAAATAAATAGGGACTTCATTAAAATAAATGTTCAGACCTTAAAGCCAATATACCTGCTTGAATTAGAATTCTGTGCCACCCATCTCAGTTAAATCCCCCCACTCCCAACAACCACACATTACCACTAGATATCACTTTTCTGGCTGGCTGCCCACACTCTGTGGTAACTGTGCCCTTTATACTCTTTTATAGCATACAACCAGCTGGACTTTACCCAGGAGAACAACTCTGTCAGTAACATCCAGCAAAGCAGCCAGACGCATTTATTCCTTATAGCCAGCCCACTGAGTCTGCCACCAGAGGACACCTTTAGGTGCTGGAGCCTTGCACTTTTCTCCCCTAAAAAATGGGGTCTGCACAGTAAAATGGTGAGGCAGGTTGTGACTTTCTCCCCTGCCTGATTTTTTTGTTTCTGTTTTATCCCTTTAATTATCAATGGATTGCTTCCTGGACCCATCAAATTGCGCACTGTCTAGCGACATTGGCACTCAGTTTCCGGGGGTGTATAGACTTGTCACATTGCATTCACATATGGCTGTTTCTTCTGCACATCATCACTGTAGGGAAGGACAGGTTTAAAACAGGAAGGTTAGCAAAGGAAGAACACTGTTTCAGGGAGAGCAGAGTATAACATCTCTTGGGCCTGATACTTTGGAATTAAGGTAGCTCTTCCCTGATTTATCCTGTAATGTATGTATAGGCCATTAAGAGTGCTTAGCAAGTACTTGAATTACTTCACATGTTTTTTCAAAATTGGAGAACGTTAATTTATATAAATAATATTGCATGTCATGTTTACATGCAAGAATAATTACAATTCTAGGTACAGGCTGTAATTACAATATAAACAAGTAGTAACTCTTTGAAAATGTCCAGTTTTTCTGTAGGATGTTCTGTTTTCTTTGAAATGGTAAACACCGCCATGCCAAAACATTATCTTTGGAATAACAGCACAAGAAATAATTGGTTACTGTTTATACTCAGTGAGCTGTAGCTGCAAGTAATTCCGGAGATGCCTCCAGTTTTTTCTTCAGTTTCTTGTTAATATCTGCAAATAGCATTTATGATTAAGTTTATGGCAAGGTCTGAATGGGGGTGATAAATCTTAAAATTACAAGCTCTGTTGGAGAGCCTGCATAAAAGTATTGCTCATGACAAACTGGAATCCTACTTGAATTCTTTTCTTTCGGGTTTCCACCTACCTCCATAACTACAAGAGCTTTCAGGCAGGCTTTTACTCATCAGTGATTAGTAAATTGATGGTAATAAAAATTAACTGTCAGTGTGAGTTGTGCTTGTAAACTAATTAAATGATTTCTTTATTGGAAGGTCTAGAGACTTTAACTCATAACAACCCTGTTATATATATATATATATATATATATATATATATATATATATATATATATAATCTGGTACAAAGATGCATCCATTTCTTTAACCACCCTTCTGTTTAATTTCCTTTTATTTTTATAGGGTCTTTATTGTAATGTTTCACATAGTTCTGCTCTGTAAAGAATACAGATGAGACGGTTACATAGATTTTGGATGAATAACTCTTAGGAACAGACAGCTTTGATACAATTGTCATGTTCTTTAATTGAGTTTGTAATAAATTGTATCTTGAAGCTGAAACTACATTTCTTTGAAAAGGTTAAATCCAGCTTATCAGTGTCTTGACTCTGTGATAGCCATACATTACTTTCTGAAGACATGTGACTTTTTGTTTCCCCTGAACTGATCTGATTTAAGACCACTGCTTCCATGCATCTTCTAGATCACAAGCTGCTTCATACAGGCCAACTGAAATGAGCCAGAAATATGGCAAGTGAAAGCAGTATCTTTAATTCCACACTCACAGTACAAAGACAGAATTTTTCACCGTACTTATTGTAATAGAATGGGAGTTTAAGTGATCTGTGTGCAATAGAGAAGAGATTTGAAATTACAGTCCACTAGTGACAAGTTAATTCTCTGTGTGTTTCGGCCTGCAAGAACAGACACACATTTCATCAACTCTACCTGGAGGAAAGCCATGAAAGACTTTAGTGAAAATATTCTCCAACACAGTCCAGCAATCTCGCAGGTATGCATTTGAGAGCCTCTTTGTTATTTTGGCAGGAAGAATAATATTCCAGCTGCCAGTTAGCATATAACTGCTTATTGTACTGCTTTTCTAATTGAGGGTTTGCAGTTTGGCTCCGTCTTTGAAAGAGAACCGCAAAGCACTCTTCTTAGATTGCGTTCTAGCTCTGGAAAGTTGAACCCTTACTTTTCAGCTCGCGACTTAGTGTCTTAGTAGTTTTTCTTGATCAGATTTTCCACATGTGCTATTGTTGATGCTAACGGTGCTTACATCCATTGGCAGAGAGAGAAAGACTTTGTCAAGCTAATGAGAAAAGCTGAGCCACTGGACTGTCATGATAAACGACGGGGAATTGAAAAGAAAATAGAAAAAGGACGCATGAAACGTTTACATCTTAAGTCCTATGGTATTTTTTTTACAACCATGTTTTGTTGGGTGTTGCCCTTTTCAAAGTATAAAATGTGATTAAGTGTGTCTATTTAAGATGTGAAACCTTTTTTGCTTTTGACTTCAGAAATGGCTGTTTCAATACAAACTATTATGCTCTTCTGTGCTGTATTTAAAAAAAAGCTCTTTCGGGTTATCATCATGAAATGAAACAGTTTGTAGCTTTATTAATTATTTACATATTGATTTTATATATTTGTCTTCTTGTGTCCTCAGTAGATGCACAGGAACAATCTTTAAGGCCCTGCAAATCAGGGTGCCGCAGATAATATCACACAGAGCCGTGTCACTTGTAGAAGAGCTAGGACACTTTTAAAGAGGATCTGAAGTGAATGTCAAAAGATAAAGCTTAAAGAGGCCTGAGAGATCTAGCATGAGAGGTTTCCAATAAATTCCTCCCTGAAACCGTCAAGGAGCACTTACAATTTCTCCGAAGGTGACAGCCCCCAGCTGTGAGAGCGGGCAAGCTGAAGTCCAATGAGCGAAAGCACAGATCTCTGTTGACAGAAGACAATAGGAGATGCAGGAAAAAGAAAATCAATGTTAATAGCCAAGATCAATAGAAGTACCTAGCATTAATAGTGATCCCCCTGCTTAGCCTTGACCTTACACAAATTAATAGATTGTAATACTACAGAACCATAGCTCAGCAGGCATTCCTGTGCATGGCACGGGGCTTCAGAGAAGCTATCAATTCCTAAATCATACGCAACTCATTCTAGCTCCACATTCTGGACATGGATTCATCTAGTGCTCTATTATAGTGATTGCTTAGTGTTTGTAATAACAGTTGTCCACAGCTGTCAACTTTTACTGGGTATTTTCTCAGGTATTACACAACTGTTATTCTAGTAAAACTTTTTTTTAAAGCATAGGTTCTGGTTTTAGAGCAACATTTTTCACCTGCTCTCACCCCACTCATAAATGTTTGTAATCCTTACAGAAATAGCATATAAATAAATAAATAAACACACTTTGATGTTTATTTATTCTGATTTATGTTGGCTTTATTCTGGAAACAAGGACAACAGATGGTAGTATGAGTTTTATACTGAATGACACATTTTCTTCATGCTTATCCTGACTAGCATTGCTGGATGGTAAAATCTACATATTTGAGAAGAACAACAAATAATATGTGGTCAAAAAGTCTTGGGTGCTTTTACAAGAACCAATATGGAAGAAATGTAGAAGAAAACAAATATTTGATACTATGCAGCATTCTCTTACTAAAAACTTAATTATTTGGTTTCTGAAACCATGTTGTACCTTGGCCATATTGCATCACCTCATTGAACTTGTGTGTTTAAAACAATTTCTCGTCACTAGAGTGTAGAACTGATTTACTGCCTCCATGGGTGCTGTATGACTTGTAATGATAGGTTATTTGCTGCTTTTCACTTTATTCTTCCAGCTCTTACATTGTCCAACTTTGAACAAGAAAAGGCATGTACATTTATTACAGTGTTTCATAGTTTTAAATCCTTTGACAGTTTCTTACCTGTTTAATCTTTTTGTTTTCATTGATACAAGTTCTAGCCTCAGGGATGGTAGACATCGCTGTTTGACTCTCCCGGAGTCTCACCCCATCTTTGGAAAATCTGTGTTTTTACTTCGTGGTTGTCTGCCCTTGGAATACTTAATCATCTGATTATAGAAGCATGGAGTTGTTCTTGTTTAGTTCTTTTTTTAGATATGCCTTAACAATCTTAGTTTTGCATCTGACAGTTTTTAAACCTAAGCATTCATGTTTTTGCTTTCTTGTGGGTTTCTTTCATTGTTTCACTTGTTTGCTGCAATCAGGGTGTCATTGTGAACAAGGCTGTTTTAGCTCTGATAGTTCTGCATCAGTAACATTTAATAATCTTAAAAATCTTTCTTCTATTCATTACATATCTTGTGTAAGAAAATCTCTATGGAAGCCTAATCTAAACCAAATAATCTGACCTTGACCTTTGGAATAGAGTTCGCAGCATTAGATGAAAATATACATTAGGTCTTTGATTTTAGTTTTTTTTTAATCTTTAATCTCACCCATTTCTACAGCAGCACACATTTAACCTGCATTGACCTCTCGAGGCTGAATGTGTTGAAGGAATCCTACGTTTGTAGTGATCCCATCCTATTGATACACATTATCCATCTGGTAAAACAACAAACTAAACAAAATTCAGCTCTTCATATCCCCACTGTGTCCTTCTAATAATTTTCTCCATTACAATTACAGAGTACAGTCCATGAGCAGGCTGAAGCTGGTCTAGTGGTGTTGTGCTTTGGTCCAGCTGATCTGAAGACACGTGAAGGTCATGTGGTTTAATGGCACTAACGAATGAGAATGAGGGATTAGCTGTAAGAATCTCGCAACTCCTGTTTTTTTGCACTAAAAGCCTGCTCTCCTAAAAGGGCTAAAAGGGATGCACTTTGCTGAAAGTAGGTAAATGTATGTTGTAGTATTGCAGACAAAAATTCTGGAGTTCAAAGGAAACCAGTCAATCTGTGCTGGAAATATGACATGGAACTGAATCAAAGCATGTTTCCCTTTGCTCTGAAAACGAGGAATAACTAATATGTTTTCATAAGTAGTACAGCTTTAATTAACGTATAGTAAGGTATCCAAAGCAGTGTGACGCGAGGGCTGTGATGGAGAAAATATTTTTTCAGTTGTAGATTTCACACTGCTGTTGCTTGCCATTTAAAAAATAATTTGTCAGATTTGTGTTCAATCTTTTCCATTTTAATTCCCGGACTAGGCTCTATTGCCTGTCAGGTAAATAATCCAGTTACTTGTACATCATGTCACTGTCACTGCAGACAGTTATCCAATAATAGTCTGAAGTTATAAATGAGTCACTGTTTTTATTTCAAAGAACCTCAAAAATCCTTTACAATTTGAAGTAAGAACAGAAAAGAATAATAGCTTTTCTTATACATGGTTTTATTCGGTTTTTTTAGGGTAGGGGAGGAGGGGTTTGGGAAATGTAGTTAAAATGTCAAACTTCACCAACCAAGAGTGAATTTTTGCTTGACAGTTAGTGTATTTAGTACAGGGCTTCAGTCTAACCCAGTGTTCACCATTCTCCAAGCAAAGCTGCTTCTGTTTTGCATTAGCATGATTGCAGCCCTTGGCTATTCACATAGGAAGTCATTAACTGAGGAAGTAAAATCGGATTCAGTATTTCAGTAAGGGAATGTATTCTTAAACCCCACCTCTTTGCACTGCGCATCTCAAGAGGTATATTTCCAGCGTACATTTCGTATAATATAAAGTATTCTTTGCCCTGATTCATTTGAAAGTCGATATTGTGTTTGGATATTGTACTACAAAAATCAAACTAATCAAACAAAAAAATATTAGACCACATCAATAATTATGAAAAGAAGAAAGATGTAGATGTCTGATGCCAGGAACATAAACCTAAAATAAAAATGGCAAGAAGGGCAAAAATATACATTCTCTTGTATGGGTTGTAATGTCATTATAGAATAATGTAAGCATTGCTGTTTAATAGTTACTTTCCACTCTGGAAAATATTACAAAATATAGGCTTTATTTACCTTTAAATCTTAAATAAAATTGTTGTTGGAAATTCTGAGGAATGTTTTATATACATTTTTCAAGACTTGCTTCCCTTGTTATTCTTACAAGGCCACAGAGTGTATGCTAATCTGGTGCCTCAGTCATAAACTCCTTTGGATGAATCCTTTGCTGCATGTTTTTTCCCCTAGTCTTCTGCGTTGCATCTCGGCCCCCTGTGAAGGTGTAAGAGGAGAGATATTTGAGAATGCCTATTGAGTTCTGTTCAAACGGTCTCAGATAATCAGCCCAGGGTTGGCTCTTTGGATCTGCTTACTGAAGCAGCTGGGGGAAATGATCCACGTCTATAAAGTTCAGGTCTGAATTAGGCTATAGTTACAAGCAGAGTCCGGTTTGGGGAACTCAACCCACGTAGGTTCAAAGAGAGGCCCCCCAGCTGTTTGTGCCAGACAAGCTCCATAGTTATTCTGCAGCACGTTTTCATCAGTGTAATTTAATAACATTTCCAGACTTTATTTCTTCAAATGTGTGCTCCTGTGTTTAATTAGCAGCATTCCCTAATTTTCTTTAGCTAATAGCTTTGTATAGTGACCCTTAAGTCACTCCGCAATGCGAGACAATCTGGCTCCTCGTTATGCAAATTGTACAGACTTTTTGTGAGAGGGGTATGTTGTGTATTGATTTCCAAGATGGCTAATATCTATCTATCTATCTATCTATCTATCTATCTATCTATCTATCTATCTATATATATATATATATATATATATTAGTTTCCAAAATTATAACTAATGCAAATACATATTGACAATCTAAGCCTCCATGAGGTTTTGAAAATCCGAGCTATCCATGTAGTTTTAGGTTATTGATATCACACATTGTTGATGACTGCATGGAAGGTTTGATAGTAAAGGATAACACTTGCTCCTTGAGGTCATTGTATTTAGTTACATTCAGAAACCCTCAGGTTAAAACTTGAGATTGTAAACAATTCTCCTTGTAAAATGTCTCCGGAGTAATGCTCTGAAATTACAGAAATAACTGGGAGGTGGGATGTATAACCTCAAGAAAATGTATGCCCCTTTCAGACCATTTCAATACTGTAAACATAACCATAGAGACATTTCCTCCTATGAGAAAAAAATATGAGGATTACTGTTTTTTCAATACAGTTTGATCAAATACAAAATAAAAAAGTACAAACCTACAATTTCTGTAATTCTTATGAGTATATATGGGCTAATATTAAAAACAAATTACATTTCAGTCACTTAATCAGGATAAACCCTAATGTTATGTTGTAATTTGTTCTTTTAAAATAATAAAAAGTAAGTTCACACATTTTGTTTTTTATCAATATTTCTATTCACATGAACTTACTTTTTATTATTTTAAAAGCTTGGGAGTTTCAGTTTAAAAGAACTGCCACAGCATGCTACCAAAACTACAATACTAGCTTCTTCAAGATGTAATACTGTAAGTGTGTGAGTGATCATTGTTAATGCCCTGGTAAGTGTTACTGTTACAAACCAATTATTCTGTTATTCATTTTTTATGAAGCGCATTAGAGATATATACCACTACTTAACTGCTCTCCTTAAGCTACTCACTTCCAGCCTTCATGATTTTATTTTTTGTTTTTGGCTTTTTAACTAAAGGAAAAAAAATCTGACAGCCGACACTCTCTTGTGGTAGCAGGGGAAAACTCTGCTAGTTCAAGAGGTAAAGAAGTCAAAAGGTGAGCCCATTGGCCCTTCGGTGACTCAGAGGAGCCTGGTGACCCAGTAAAGTGATATCTCGCCGCTGTGAAAAACTTGTCACCTCTACATGTGGTTTAACAACAAGGAAAGAAACGCATCAGTTGAAGGCAGTGGAACACCCGCCCCAAATAAGCTTCTGTGAAGGATGCCGGAGTGAGCGGCAGTGATTGGGCCTGCCGTGTCTCTGACAGCAGACGCCTCGTCCCTCTCTGTGTGTAGCTTCCCATAAATCACTGCTGTGAAGTAAGTGTGTTTTACCATGTGATTTATGAGCAGAATGTTAGTTAGTACTCAAAACACTTGAAGCAAGTCACCTGACATAAATTGGAATTTACATACCTCGGGTACAGTCATGTTTTTCATCTCCGCTGAAGAGTTATCTGTAATTATCAATCAAACTCCTTCCTAAATTTTAAACTCAGTATGTCCTCATAAGTATCTCACCCATGCATGGTAAAAGATAAAAAAAATATATAAAAATATATTTGTATGTATGTGTTTGTATTTATATATAGAGAGATAGATATGTGTGCATAATTAAAGCTTATCAGGTTACAAAGTGAAGAAATTAGAAGCAGACACTTCCTGAAGAGCAAGAAATATCTTCACAGACATCCTCTTCAGATGAGTAAGAACATAAATGAGCCAGCTTCAAGGCAATGTGTTACTAGCACACTTTCTCCTGTGAATGAACCAGAGCGTTTCAAGACGGACGCCATTAGCAAATGGGGAAATGGCAAGTGTCAGCTGTGTGAAAATGATGTGACCGCTAAACTATGTTCAATCAGATGTGAAGAAACAACACAATTCCTTTATGAATCATTTTTTCCCCCTGTCAAAATATGGTGGCTTATGTCTTTGTTTATATCTTCAGTGTGTGTAAACAGTTTGTCCTGGACAACATGCATTTTATTCTAGAGAAAACAGATTACAAATATGAATGTTTTGCACTCTAATTTCTTAACCCTTACTATAACGATACTCCAGTACGTCCCTCCTTCAGATGGAGAAACACTGAAGACTGAATACTCTGCTAGGGATACAATTGAGAAGCCCACTTAAGCCATCAAAGAATAGCTGCCAATCTCATTAATTCAACTTAAAATCAGTGTCTTTATCTGTTATTTGAGATGCATTACTTTATTGTTAGTGAATTTCCATAATGCCAGGTTTATCCTTTACTTCCTGAATTTATTGTATGGTCTCTGGAAACTTTATATTTGGGTGTATTATTTTCCTCAAAAGTTGAAACATATCCTGAACCTTCCCCCTGCAACTGCAATAGTCACTTATTCATGTAGACGTTCTTCTATTGCCTGGTGTCTTGTCTTTGTTTCTGTCGTGCGTTTGTGTGTACTGCTGTTGTTTTATCTTAAAGAATTAGAAACCTATTGAGATCTCTGCATTTGAAGGACTAGTATGCTCCTGTTATCCTGTGGCCCCTGTGCCAATTTCTTGCCCGGCCTTTTCCTCTCCCGCTTCCTCCTTGCAGCCGTCCTGTGGTTCGGCGGAAGAGCTGAGTAATCTGTAATCCCCCAGGGCCAGAGTGATCTAAACTAGAAACGAAAATTAAATCTGTTGTTTTAGTGGTGAGGGAGACTTGGCGTGAAGTTTATGGAGATTTATTGGTCTCCTCTGCCTCTAATTGCCTCCTCTTGCTCGTATCTCTGAGAGGCTAAGCACTCGCTGTGCCATGGAAGGGGGTGATAATGGCTTAAGCAGGTGTCTCGCTTATTGTGCATCTCTCAAATTTATTAAGACAAATGGTGTCACTGTGCTACAGTCCTGGGTTAAAAGGCTGATGCAGGTTGCGCTGAGGAGCCTTTTCCTGTTTTTATGTGCAACAGTTTGGCACCTCCGCCTCTGAGAATGGTCAGTCACTCTACTGAAGAGGAACAACAGGAACATATATATAATTGATTTATTTAACTTTTATTACAACAATTATACAAAATAGCCTGAATAGCATTATTTGTAGTTAGTGCTTAATTATTTTAAGTTATTATAGTAGTATGTTTTGGAGATGTACATAATTGAGTAGGTGTGTTGATACGTGATGAGGAAAATTGTTCCATCATAAGAAGAAGGGGATTAAAAGAAAAAGATTACAAAGCTCCACAAAGTGTGACAATTCATTGTCAAGTCTGAATTGCATACTTACATGAAAAGCTGTATTCCAATATGTGAACTCTACAGTCTCTGATCTTCTATTAGTACATTTTGTTTGCTTCACAAAGAGAAGATTGTGAGATTGCTTTGGAGTGTTTATCACACATACATTTGTCCTGGAACTCATCTTGTAATATACTTTTTTTTTTTTTTTTATAACTTGAACAGAATTAATGCACTGATTTAATTAACCTTATAGATAATTAGAGAAACATAGTAGCTTCCCTTTATTTAATAAATATGTAACTTTAAAAAAAAAAGAAGAAGAAGAGGTGGGTGGGAGAGTCTAATGGAAAACCGGATTAAGTCTAATCACGCCAACTTGGGTTCTTTAACAGCCTCCGTTTTACTTTCTGAAGTGTAATAAGATTCCCATAACTCACTGCATGAGTGACATGAAAATGAGCCGTTTTCTCGTCTTGCTCTTGTGTGTAAGACAGCGAGGGAGGAATGCAGACAGGTGAGTCACCGAGCCGAGGCCTCGGGCGGGGAAAGTTCGCAGGATGGCACAATCCACGTATGGCTGATGCTTTGAAGACAGCAGCACCCACAGATATCATAGCTTCTCTTGTTAATTACATGCACACATGCAGTGCCGTTTCAAGCTTGCGTTACCTCCTATTACCTGTTACGAGGGCGCCTTCAAGTTTCAGAGAGTCGCCAGCAGACCTTTAAAAGATTTACGGTGCTCTATTTTAATGCTGCAGCAGTAACTTTACACTGCCGGCTTGATCCTGCATGTTACTCTGGGATTACAGGGATATGACTCAGTCTGCAGAGGTCTGCAGCGGGTCTGCATTTGTTATGGCTAAGCAGTCTTTCCCAAGGATCCCCCTCTCTCTGCATTTTATCAACTGTGTCAAGATATCGCGTGCAGTGCCAATTTTACTACAGTGCTACCTACTGCACTTTTTATATTGTGTTCTCACTGGGCTGAGCATGTAGAGGGGACTGTGTCATATTTACATTCTAGGTGACCAGTGTGAAGTAATAGAGCATGAGGATGTGTGGGGTGGTGGCGGCTACATGAAAATGTGGCGATGGCCTAGCCTGTATTACCAGTTAAGTGGAACAATGATGAATGAAAAGCTTTTCATAATAAAACCATTTCCCTAATCTATCAGGCCAATAAAAGTAGCATGTAAACAATAGGTTAATGTTCTTTGCAACATTTTACTATTAATTATTTTTCTGGTGGGACTGAGCCTAAGCCGCCAGGAGCGCAGTAAGTGCACTAATGACAGGAAACGGTGTATCCACTACACATAAATATTACATGTTTTTTCTTTAACTAGCTTCACTAACTAGAACAGAGTGTCCGTGACCCGTGATAACCCTGACAGTGAAAGCACACAGAAAGTAGTGCAAAAAGAGCTTTGTGGGACAGGCTGTTCTCCGCAGAGCCGCACCACAGAGGATTTCCGTATTCATAGTCTTCATCTTATTAAAAGGATGAAGAAGCACAGAAAGGAGGTATTTGGTCAGTGAGCGAGATTCAGGAAAGTCCGATAAACCATCGATCACATTTCCTCCAATGTTCACTGGTGCAGAAATGCTACAAATGCATACTGACAGCCTATCCCTCTTTCATTGACTTACAAACAAACAGGAACACAAATACAATTTTGATTTGGTGCATTGTGTTCTTGGATATAATAAATTTATGTCAGGCAGTTTGTAAGATGATTTGAGCAAATCAGCCACAAAAGTGGACATGCAATAAAACACTTTCTAATAGTCTCATAATGATCTCTAAATAATATCTCCTTCCAATAATTGTACAAGTGCATATCTCAGAGTAGCAAAGCAGGTTTATCCCAGATGCTAATCCTAACAATCTGTACAATTATGTATGTTTGCTTTAATAAAACTTAACAATTATTAATAACCAATTAGTACACTGGAAAGATTGCATTAGGTAGATACGTTGGGAAAAACAGTTCCCTCATAGCTCATGCTTTATACAGCTTCTTGGATCCAGTGTTTAAAAAGAGCTTCCACAATGGGATGTTACATTTGAAATAAACGTCTGATATTCCATACTGTAGAAAAGCAGTCAGCACATTTATCTTTGAATATTTCTTCTAACTAGGCTATGATGATAAAAATAAAAATTAATCAAGCATCCTGTGCAGTCATAAGATGGTTTAGATCATTCAAATCAAAGAGAAGCATGTTGAAATGCTGCCTGAGTCAATCCAACAATCTTTAAAAACACTCCTCTGTTGAGTGTAGGTAGAAGACTGCATTTTGAGAAGCGCATTGGGCTTTAATGCTCAGAAAACTCATATAACTAGGTCTTTCTCATCACTGCCGAAACTGAAGTTTCAACTTCTCGTAAGAAACCCTCTTGCTTTCTTTGGACTTTGAATACGTAAGCCTTCAGTAATAGTATGACCTTATAAATAACCTAACCTTGTTTCTAAGGATTTGTCTGCTTCAGCTTGTCAGTTTGCAGCTTGTTTAGATTCCATCAGTGTGCTTTCTGTTTTAATTTGTTCTGTATTATTGTATTATTGTATTATTATTGTATCATGATGTTTTAAATAATCAAAAGAATTAGCCAAATGTATAATTCATAATATAAACTTCTTTATAATGGTGCTCACCAATAACAGGCCCTCTAAAAATATATATATTCTCAGTTGTTGACTAAATAAACCAAGTAAAAGCACGTATAAAGTGACTCTTTGACATTGCTGCTCGCAAAAGAAAATTAAAATACTCAAAATCATACCCCTCAGTCTTCGGTGCTCTATCTTTCAAGAGACTGACTGGCAGCTAGCTTGTCTAATTAGAAAAGCAGCTGCTGATGGATATCTCTATGATCTTGGGAAAGAAATCTGATCTCTTCGGGGTTCACTGTCCCAGCTGGAAAAGTGGGTCGAGAAAGAAAGGCACTCAGGAAAGGAAATACGCGTCTCCCAGTGAGGATTAACTTTGCCCAATCGATTAGAGGACTTTAAGGACCCACCTTATCTCCCCAGCAGTTTTGAGTCTCGGTGTCTGGAATGATGTCATTGACTTCCTTGTTTTCTACAGAACTGGCATCTGAAGTGGCAGGAAGTGATTGCTCTTTTTTTCTCTAGGTTAAAGGAGAATAGGGTTACAAATGGGCAAATCATTTACCACGTTTCCAGTATTTGTCATTTGTACATAAAACATGATTTTAGACGCACAGCTGTATTATTCATTACAGATACATACAAGATAATAACAGTCACTGATAGGAAGGTCATTATGTATGGTCAATGACATGACTTGTGTAACTATCTGAAAAATCGGATCAAAACATTGTTCTGTTAATTGTTGAAGAAATGTTAACCGGAATCATAATAAGATATTTTAGTATATGTATTTGTAGAAATGAAATGAACTAAGATTTTAAAATTAAACTAGACTGCAGTTTTAAAATTCCAGCAGGATAGTATTACTGCTATATCCTGCAGAATCACTAGTGCAGACCTGAATTACAGGCACTTCATGTAAACAAATATTCCTTTTGGTATGCTTTGCAAACCTAGATTTTAAAGCCCATAAAACTGTTGGATTTCCTTTGGACTGTGACCAAGTTATTTACTGCTGTATTATGTACTGTATGGCGAATTATACTCTGAGCTAGCCTTGAGTTACAAGTAGAAAAGAACTCCACTTGCTGGCTTTATTTTACAGGTGTCACCTGGGACAGATTCCTGAATATCTGTTAGAATGTAATGATTTCTACCTCTTACCGAAATAGGCCAGCTGAGGATACATTTTCCTGTCAATCAAGCGTTAGTGTGGAAAGACTTGTTTGCTTCCCTCGGCAACCATTATATGGCTGATTAAAAATATATATCAAATAAGATGCTGGAAATATCAATACATTAAGCTATGTATTACAAAATCTATGAGACCGAGGTTTAGAGACTTGCCTTTTCTGAGGGTGATGTAATTCTAGTTTTGTATGGTACGCTGAGTATGGTATGGTACAATGAGTTTGTTTTGAAAAGGTTTTTCAGGAGACCCCTGTGGCTCCCATGAAGGATCACAATGGGATCTCATCTTGGTGAAAATCTTTTTCACATAAAAATGGGTTTTAGGTACTAAATCAATTTCAAACATGGTCATGAAATGAAAGGTTATTGGCTGGTGTACTAAGAAAAGGCATGCTGTATTTACAGTGTGGCTTGCAGCTCTCTTGTCTTATCTCTCATGTCTTTATCCCTAAGTGCTGGGGAAGGATTTCCTCTTCAAATTGTGTGTATGTATAATGTGAAATGACAAATTTCAATGAATGGACATGGATTTTGATCTAACTTGTATATAGATAAATCTGAAGTTACTTTAGTCGGTTATCTTATTGATTATGTTTGTAACTGTTCTGATATATTGCTGTATTTGGGGTTGACCAAAAACATAAAAATAAAAAGCCAATAAATGTTTATTTTACAGATGTGTAGACATAAAGTACCTAATTTAAGATCTTTAGGTCTTTCTATGCAATTGTGTAGTCCACTGTTATTAAAAAAAAAAAAAAAAAATTGAACCTGTTACAAGGGGATATGTGTTAACATTTATTTATATAATGTATTCACGACTTGAAAATGTTCAATCTTAGAAATGAGATTAGGACTTCCAAGGTATGTATTCCTACCAAGGCAATTACCCTGTTTTGTATCAGCAACATCACAAAAGACAGCTGATTCCATTTAAAACCGCATCCTCCCGAGTGTGAACATGAATTAATTCTCACAATTGATTTCAATAGGCCCTCTTTGTTTTATTTGTTATCAAATAATGACACCATCCAGTTTACACTTAGAATAAAGTCACAGTTGGAAGGATGTTTAAACTCTTATTAACTTCATAAGATGTCAATCAGTTTAAATTAAGAATTGAATGTTGTTAAACTATTCTCGTTACACCTCTAAAGGCAGCCAGAGATCACAGCATTAAGCACTGAGAGCTGGTGATGACAATGAAACCATTAACTTGGAAGTTGGTATCAGACACACAAAATCGGGGGTAGAATTTTAAAAGTGCTGGGTATGTCTGCAACATGAAAGTCTTTCAAATTTTTCAGAGGAGAACTGCGCTGTCCCAATGGGAAAACAATATGGCATATTGCCGCAAAGATCAAAGCCCCCTTTTATTGTCATCTAGTTCACGGCTTGCCTAGATTTCAGTGTAGATGTTTAATATTGCTGATTCAAATAATTGCTGTGTTGAGCCTCTTTAAAATCACAGGTTGGCTGCAGTAATCTCCAAAATAAATACATTTTCATACCAATCTCTTCAAAGTTAATGCTTACAATCTATTACATGTCTGTGTGTTTGTGTGTGTGTGAGTGTGTGTGTGGGTGGGTGGGTGAGTGAGGAAGATTAGATAAATAATTCAATTGCTTTAGTCAACAGATGGCGCATATACATTCCAGTGGAGGTCAGGAGTCTGTGGTTGGGACGCAGGGTGGTGAGCGACTTCATCTCAGATGCCGTACTGTATTACAATTACAATATTGATTTGGAAAGAGAGGAAACCGAGAATTGACTAACAGGCCCCTGAGTTCCAGTTAATAAAAAGCCCTTATTTTAACTAACTAAGAGCTACATATTTTATTATTGCCTTGAAATCTTGTAGGCAGCTTTTTTATTATTAATGTATTTGTTTTTCCGTCTGTTTTGAGTAATAAGGCAAAGCTGCCAGGATCTCTTTCATTACTTTTCTAATGCATTGTCTTAAACCTAGGTAAAGACTTTAAATAGTTTTTGAGGTGTCAAGAACCAAGGGAAAGTCCAATTCTGGCCCTGGATAGATAGTCCCTCTCAGTCCATGAGATACTGTTGCTTGATAGGATATTGTCCTAATGGCACATCAGCGTTTTGGGAGTTCTGATGAAATTATATAAATATTCTGAAAGTCATTTACAGTGATGCTTTGTGAATGGAAATCAATGTATTATACCAGGTCAGCGAATCAGCGGCTGAAGCAATCCCCATTATTCTGACATTCTCTGAAGTTTGTAAAAATCTTAATGACCTTACTCTGGTGAGACCATCATGCCTGTTAATACTTTGTGGTATTTATTCTTCTTTTTTATAATCCTACCACTTTACTAGTTGATAAATATATGGTCTCCATGAAGAAAAAATAAAAAGGCGGGAATGGAGACGCATGAATAGTAAAAAGGCCTTCTCTCCCAAGTCCATGGCCGCTTTCTGCTATAGAGCTCTGAAGATCTGGCAGACCATTCTCTGTGCTCTTTAATATAAAAGGCAACAGAGCCTTGGCAAGCTTTTGGACCATTGCGCCAACATGATCTCCATGAAGAAAAAAGAACATCTCCCGCTGCTTTCTGAGAACGACAAAAATCCACTGTGACGCGTAGAGGAATGCAGTGTTTTCAAGTGTTTCAACACAAGGGTGAGACACCAAAGCCCATGAGTTGCCTCACCTCACCCAATGGACTGAGTTTTTCTCCCCTAAATAAATACTAAATGAAAACCTGCAAGATGATGTGATACATGTCTTGTCCTGGATTAAGACTATGAACATTTCTACCTGTAGTCTTGGTCTTTGAATCTTTGTTTTTGTGTGTATTTATCTCATATCCCAAAACTCTGCTTAACCTACATGTTTTAAAAGGCTGGAGCGTAGGGAATACATCAGCTTTCATGAGCTTTCAGAAGAGCTTTTCAAGGAAAAATGGGCATCGTTATTATTGATAGTTAATTGTATGCTATTTAGCATAATGTCCTAGTCATTTAATTATATTTTTGCTATGGAAGTTAATCAGTGCTCTACTCAAAGAAATGTGAGGTAATCAGTTATGTCAGTTGATTGGAGAAGATAAATCATGGATTTTGCCTAAATTGGTATTACATTTCGTATCTTCCAATTAATTTGTTTTGATGGAATTATGTATCATATGCAACACTGTGTCTTTATACTAAAGGCCTTTCATTGGAGCTGGGCAGTTGAATGACAACAACCTTTTGGGATTTCCTATGTAGGAGTAGATTCCTATTTTATAATAAAAGCAGGTTGGTAAAGACTTTAAGTCTGTTATTTGCCATAAATATCAATTTACAGATACAGTTCTAATAAACATAAGTCAGAAGACTAATTTAGTTGGAAGTTGGAACCTTGTCATTTTATTCTCAGACTGCAGCACCTACAGTATATGCTTATGTAACAGTGTGGAAAGGACCTGTATTGTTAATATCTGTTTAAAGGGAATATCACTGAACACAGTGTTCTTCTTACAAAGGTGAAAGTTCACAAGACTCTATTTTTAGCCAAACATTTCCGAGCTTTGTTCTGTTTAATTTTGCGGTCAAATTCAATTCAGGCATTGTGCCACTCCATTTGCTTTTTGAGTTAATTTGTGTGTGTGTTTGTCTATGATGTTTCAACAGAGAGGGCTATATTTTCCCCAACCAGGGCATGGGCATGGGCATGGGTGCTATAGAAGTTCAAGTTCTCTGTAATTAATGTATTATTTGTGTGCATGGGTGCGTAGAAATCTTGCCTTCTGTCTTCTTTCCACCTTTCTGTATGCCCATATCACAATGCAGAGTTATACCAGAAGCTCGGGCTCCTCATTACTCAAAATTGCCCCAAGCTATAGGGTCATTAGGAACTTCCTGAAGAAATTGATAAATCTGTTATCTGTTGGCACTTCACTGGATAAGAATTTAGGACAGGCATACAGGGAGACAGACAAAAAGATTCAGAGACCAATCAATAGAAAAATGTTGTAAATAAATGAGGTAAACAGCAGTATAAAGATAATAAACTGCACTGTCTTAGTGTATGTTTTTCAGTGCAGTATGATTAATTTTAATTTTGTTTCAGGTAAGTACACAGCAGAACCTAAAGTGACTTGTTATATGTGCATATGAAGCATGTAAATAATTTAAGCATATTGTACTGTATAAGAGCTAATTTTTAATTTTGAAAGCATAATAAAACATCTGTGCCTCTAGGATATGGAAAATAAAGTGATAGAACAGCAAGTAATTATTGTAAATGAGAGTATTTGCATTATTGTTTTATTTATCTTGATTTGTGGTTGGAAGAGAAGTATGAATACATAACTTGGGGGACTTTAGTACTTAATATTCTAAATGAATATTATATTTGTTAATTTTGTTTTTGATCTTTAGTTAGGGTATGCAGGATTGTCGGTCTGTGTCATCCTGTTAATCTCATTTGTATATTACAGTCAGTGATCTAAAGTCTAAGAAAATCAAATAAATATTAGATTGGCAATGCGCTTTCAGGGGTTAGGTGCAGAGTTTTTAATGTATTGTGATGACATTGGTCTTTTTAAATATATTTTTAGCATATGAGAGAGAGAGGATGGCATCATGTAAGTGTAATAAAAATATAATCCCATGATTTCTGGAAATTTGCTGGCACATATGGTAGCTGATTCAGCCAGCTGTATCTGTCTCTACTTAGTATCTGCTGAACTGAAACTGCTTTTTTCAACAGTGTTAGGCAATGGAGTATATTATTTCGGGGCGCTACAGATGATGACTTTTAAAGGACAGTTGTAAGAGTTGCAACATTGTTACATCCACGCACACAGCCACCTGACAGCCATATTATTTGAAAGTGTTTATTTTTGGAAAGCCTGCTAATAAAATAAATAGAGGAAGTCAGAACTGAATATGCTCTGGCGAGAAAAGAAACGTAGTATACTGGTGCTTTTTAAAGCCACGTCTTACCCCATGATGTATTTAGTCATCAATTTAACCTTTATTTTATAATATTGTGGTCCAGCGGTAGATGCACTCCCAACATACACAGCACATCATATCAGTTATTAATTAAGGAAAAGTTGCATTGTACTATATTATTATTATGAATACTCCTACTATTACTAAATAATAAGAATACATTAAATGTTATATTAATGGCGAGGTAGTAATACTGAGCTGCTGCCATAACTCTGGCACAAACAATAAGGGACACCTATATTAGATTACTTAATCAATCAAGTTGCCTAGAAACCCATAAATGCTTTCTGCTCTCAGACTGATTGGAGTGACATGACAGACCCTCAGCGACGTTGGACCGCATGATCCCATATCAAGGACTGGAGAATTCATATTTAATGCTGCATCAGTTACCCAATTTACATATCAAGAAAGTTTGAAAGAGGATTTTCCTAGGAATTTGCCTATTTTTATGTAAAATAGCCTCTAACATACTCCAAGCTATTTTAGCATTTTAGGACCTTTTCAACTTCCACATAGACTGCCAAAACATGGTGTTAAATTTCAGTATATATATATCATTTGAGGAGAACAGAGGAGTCCTACACCCTGTATAATTTGGGTGTATTATATAACATCTTGAGACTTTTCTCCAGCTGCTGATCATTTTTACTCAAGACACAAAAAGGATGCAATGGGATTAATTTCCCGCTTATTTCCCACATTGCAGCTGAAAAGGCAAACCAAAATAATAAAACACTTTCCATATTCAATTAAATGTGTGGGTTTTCCATTGAAGGGGAATCCTGTTGCTGATGGCTGTGCAAAGTTATTAATTTTGAATCTCATCTGCAAAAACTGAGTTCTTACTCATCTCAATGCCTTGACCCCTGTAGCATGTTAATCCTGAAGTCAGGTGTCTTTACATTTGTAACCTGGAGTTTAGTATTGTTATTTCTAGGGAAGGGCGGGGTGCTCTGCTTTTTATGAATGAGGCAGTGAAAGGCCACTTCTCCATGCATTAGTGAAGCAGAATGTTTAGTGTTTATTTTTTCTGGTTCATTTAGTGGACAGCCAATGACCCCTGAGGGCTGCAGAGGTCAAGCAGAAGTCATACTACAAGAGTTACTGCTTTGCTGTTCTCTTTCATGAGGGCAATCCCACTAATTTGAGAGTCATCGGCTATTGTGCACATGTTAGTATGTATCAAATAAAGCCAGTGAAATATAGTGCAGTATCTGATTGTTGTTTTCCTGATTTTAAGCATTAGGTCTTTGTCAGAGAACACACAAATCTTCTCTCTTTTTTTCTGCCTGCTTGTGCCTGCTGTTAGACAAACATCCATAGACTCAGACACTCATTCACAGGTTTATCTCTTGGGTACTCAGTCTAGTAATTATTCTCCTATTTCTAATACTGTTCAATTACTGTGCTTTCCTATCAAGATAGCTTTATTTACTCTGCACGATTCTCTATAGTACAGCGGAGCATCCCTTTTGTGCGTTTCCTTGAGGTTTGTTTATTTTGTCATTCCTTAGTGTGTCTTTATGATTACAACTGCTTGTTAAACTGGTCATTTTTATGTTCTTTTAAAAGCGTAGTCCTGGTGAGTTGCCGCACTGTATATATTTTGGGTTTTGTTGTAAAAATAGAAACATTCAGGCTTTGTTGGTGCCATTACCACACCTCTTATATTTAGATAAAAATCATGTACTACAGAGTGAAAGTGTCAGCAAGACACTTAATTTAGTAGCTGTTAATTACACTTGTATATTGCTAGGTCTCTAGGTCTAAATTAAGTTAAAGTTCAGAAGGAGAGCCAATCCCTACTTAGCAACTCTTAACTACTTTTCCAGTGTTTTGCCCTTTCCTCATATTGTTCACTGATTTGTATGTTTCTGCTTCCTTGTTTTATCACATAACGTATCCCCTGGCTAACCCTCCCCAGTGGTTCTGACTACTGTATTTATAAACCAGTCGCAGTTACATCTCAACCAAAGTCAGCTGGTACCTACAGAAAACACTGCATAGAAAGCAAGCCTTATATGTTTTGTTTTAGTCTCTTTTAAAAGTTTGTTATCAATGTCTTGCTTCTGATAAAGTACATAGGAATTAAACTTAAAGTGATTTCACTGCATAAACCACAGGATTATTTACAGAAAGTGGGGCAGGGAGTTTGGTTACTGAACTTTTTATTATCTGCTCTTGCTTCTTGGATAAGAAAGCCTTTATCCATATCCTGCCACTGTGGTAATCAATAAACTCTTGTAGCAATCAGGGTTAAAGAAAAGTGTGTATAAAAACTCTGGAATGTGACAGGAAAGGAGGTTTTGTAACCGGTATTACTTACAATTTTGTGTCTAGATTGAAAACAATTGCTTGTAACTGTCAAGAGGATTTATGTATTAAAACAAAGAATGCAAGAGTCAGAACAGTGCACCGTGGGGACTTCTCTTGGCAACTTTCCATATCTGATGTCATTGTTCGTTTTCCTCTGTTCGCTGGAGGATGCAAGAACGATGCCATATCACCTTCATTTCCTTATTAAACTGCTAGCTGAGAATGTGCCAAAAGAAAATCAAGCGTATATGTATTGCTACGAATACTGTATATATAAAAAAAGTCAGGTGTTTGTGGAATTTCTGTACTACCTGTAATGATTTCTTTGGGGAAATAGGTTTAAATAAATCCGTACAGCCTGTGGATGGTAGTCCCTTTCATTTTTTTTCTCCATCCATTCTTGACTCCAAGTACATAGCTCTCACAGGATGTCTTTTGTGTTGGCCACAATCCAGTTTGAAAAAGGCAGCTGTGTCTTCTCTGCGGTCCTGATCACTTGATCAACTCGGGTGCTGAGAAAGTCCACCAAACTCAACCTAGCTGGTGACAGACCCCCCCCGCCCCCCAACTATTTATGTATCTTGTGTTTGGTCATTTTTTTTCTTTCATTAAGCAACCAGTTTATCAAGCATATGGTGTATTAAAAAGATACTTGTATGGCAGCTATAAAACCCGAAAATGAATCCAGACTTAAATCTCTTCACGTTTTAAAATAAAATTTCATAATCCATTAAAACTGCAGTAAAATAACCAGAAGCTTACAATTTTTAACAAGAAATGTAATAATTTAATAAGAAACATATTATGGAAATTCTATAAAGATTACAAATGCTAACTTTAAACTGAAGAAGATAAGGCACTCTAGTGTTGTGTGTTTTCATGCCTTAATGCTATGGGTTTGCCAATCTGTTATTTCCTATTTTAGTAATTTATGCATGTAAAGTATGCATTGATTCTGTTGTGCTTACGTCTGTCAAATTATTTTCAGGATTACAAGCTCTGTTACTCTTTCCTGTGAAGAGATCAATAATTTCAACAACACAAAAGCAGAAAATTATGTTTCTCTTTATTCTCCCCGATGAGACCCAGAAATGGTTATGTGAAATTGTCTTCATCTTCTACCCTTAACCAGGCATTATATAACCCTGATAAATTAGTTGATGTATTGAGACTTTGTACTGTGGCACATTGGAATAATTCATCAAATGTTTCAGTGTTTTATTGCAGCAAGGAGATCATTATTTTTCAGTGAGTTGCTGTAGTACCAGGTTGGTGCTTGCAGCTTTCATGACAATTTTTCTATTATTATTATTATTATTATTATTATTATTATTATTATTATTATTATTAATAATAATAATAATATACTGTTATACTATCAACACAGGTAGCCAAGGTGGTTCTTGTTTTACAAATCTTAGTATTGTTTTTTTTTTTTTTAACAAGTATCCTGTGTTTAGATAAGTAGGTCAGAAATGGTGTAGCATTCACTTAAGAACAGTATCGAATCCAGCAAGCAAACGGTTAATCCCTCTGAGAGCCCTGTGCGGTGCATGTAAGTTGAATAAATCGATTGAATGAAGATAATAATCGTTTTTACAGCAGCTTTCAATTAATATCCCAGGATGCTTTACAAATTACATATACATAATTAAACAAACCAACACAGACAGTGCATTCAACTACTGATCCCTGAAGTTTCGAGTTACTAAATCCATGCTCCAGTGATCAAAAGGATAAGTCTTAAATGCTGCTTGTAATAGAGGTAAAGTGGGATTCTCTTTCCATTAAATGCCGGCTGAGTGTGTTCCAGAGCAATCCCCATGTTTATCAACAAGCTACGAATCCAAATAACCTAGTATTAGAGGACTTTTCTGACCTGTGGTTTCCATTTTATGGTGATTAAATGGGTCTCTTACAAGAAAAGCAACAGCCGGTGTTATTTTAACTCACACTTTACTTTATAACCCAGTTGTTTGAGAATTAGTGAGGAAAGCAGTACAAATTATGCTCGAAGGCAGAGGTGGGTCTGGAGTAAGGTAGAGAGAAAAAGACCCGTAATCAAAGGAAGCGAGAGGTCAGGTTATTGTTTGAACTAGCTTGCTACGTAGATTAGAGATGCGCTTTTCACTTTTTTTATAATGGCCACTTTCAAACCCTACAATGGTAAGAAAGAGTCACTTACACAGTTGTTGTTTTTTTTGGTAAGAAACCTATTCGTTGACACATGGAAGTGTAATATGTGAAAGAAAACATGCTGGCTTTCATGATGATCCACATTTCCATCGCCAAAACAGGGACCTTAGCAGAAAGTTTTGAATTGAATTTCTTCTCTCCCATATTGCATTGGTGCAAAGTGGTTTAAGAACTCTGACATACAATGTTTAGAAACATGGTGTGTTGTATTTTTTAAATTTAAGGGGTACTTTGAGATTCGGTTGTATAGACAATCCCAGGGGATTCGGGGCTTTTTCCCCCAATCAAAGGTTCCATCCCTCAGATCATACATCACAGAGAAAAATTAATACGAGTATAGGAGTGAGATCTGGAATAAAGCCCAGCCATCCATCTTCAAGTAATTATGTATGCTTCTCTCGACAAGCCTTGTAGGTGTCAGTCTTATCTTCTGTGGTAATGAATTGCCGTGATGGTAGGGGGATGAATTATGTTGTGGCCCCCTTCATTCCAGACTAACTAACTAAACTCCGGTTTGGCTGTAATTAAATCTTGAAATGAACAAGAGTTTTGAAAAATGACTGTAATGTCAAAAAAAGAAAAACACACAACGTACATAGGCAGATATCAGAGGCAAGCAGGTGTTCCAGATGGATAGTCTATTATGTATATCTTTTTATTTGTACATCAATTTTAACAGATGTTTCTACAAGAAATGACATCTTTTATCTTCACAAAAGATGTTAAAACTAGTTCACTGTATTTGCTCTTCCAATCTTATTATAGAAGGCAGGTCTCATTTTTATGTCAGACTTCAAACAAATGAACAAAACATAGGTTGCCAACGTAAAGATGACTCATCTGTACATCTGTGTTATTTTATATTAAAGGAAATAAAATGACTTTTTGAAACAGATTTTCAGAGATATCTCTTTTCCAGTAGAGATATAATGTGAATTGCTGAAGTAGATTTGTGTTTTGTTTAACCACATACGAATTCACTTATTCCCTGTTAAGCACTGTTCCCCACCAGTCCCATTATTGCCTTAAAATTACTTTAATTTAAAACAAAGCAGAACAATATGCCTTATAAATGATCTTTTCCGATCATTTTACTATATATGCCCACAAAAACTAATCCTGTTCATTTATTTTAGTCATCAGTCAAGGGAAGAAGCTGTTAATCGTCTCTCCATAATAATCCTTTTCCTAACTCGCGGTTTCCACTGTCCACTATAAATTTTATGTAAAATAAATGTTATTTTCATTTATAGTCCACTCTTTCAAAATGTCACCATGGCTTTTTATTTATCTGCAAAGTATGAATAAGTCATTAGAAATGACAGGGCACTGATAAACTAAAGTGTAGTTCATTATAATCCTTACTGGGTTACAAAGGTCACTTCTTCTGTGGGAGAATTTTGATTTTGTTAAGTGGTGACTCATGTATTTATTTAGGGTTTTTTTTCTAGATGTTTTACACAATACTGTAAATCCTTGACCAAACTCTCACCTGGGTGTGGCTTAATGATATATAGTCAGCCAATAAACATTTATTTTCTTTATTGAGTGAAACCAGTTAACTATGGTCAAAAAGCTGTTTGAAGCAGCAATTACAACACCTCAGCATTTCCATAAAGGAGCCGCTTATTGCGGGGCATAACAATTCACAGCAGCTGTTCATCTCAATTGAAGTACCGAATGCAGTCCAAGTTGCCAAAACCCTCTGGCTGGGAGTCAAAACAGAGGACGGCACTCTACGTGAAATTTTCATTCAGACACTTTCATTTATAAACAGAAACCTGCTAAAAGCCTTATGTGTTTGTGGAACGAGCTTTTTTATATTACAAGGCATGAACTTTAATGCAACTCCTTGCATGTTTTACTGCTCGCATCCATTACATTTTTACAGCTACAATGTGTTGTTTTGTGACCGACAAAATGCTTCTTTATTACCAACATGGTATATAGTCTGCAGTAATGAGCAACGTCCGGACAATTGTCAAACTGTTTGCTTAAGATAGATCAAATTTTTAAAACTTTTGTGTAATCAGAGTTCATGCTGACACAAACCTTGTCTTTATATGCACAGTAGCCTCCAAATGTATTCAGACCCTCCATAAAGTGTGCCTACATGCTGGCCAGAAAATCCAAGGGTAAACGCAATATTCAAGATACAAATACATTTAATAATACAATCAAGAATTGCACGACTATCAATATCCAGCCACCCACCCATTTTCAGTTACTGCTTCATCCAGTTCAGGGTCACGGTAACTATCAGTATCATATGTATAAATAGCATATCGGTCCTAATTCCTAAATACACAGTGTTCACATTTATTTAGACCACTTGAATAACAAGTGCTTCCTGTAGCCTTTTAATAGGTTCATCAGCATTTCAAAGGGATGTTCAAACACACAGACCCTCTCCAGATCCTCCAGGTTGCATAGCTTACACTTGTGGACCGTTCTCATTAAGTTCATATCAAACCTTTTCTATTCGTCTGGGAATTGTGATGGCCAGCCAAGAGCACTGATTTGATGATCCCATAACTACTTGGTCATAGCCTTGGATGTATGCTTTGGATCATTATTGTGCTGGAAGGTCCATTTGCAACCAAGCTTGAGCTTTTTCACAGAAATTGCCAAATTGCTCAAATACCCTGGTATAGTGTAGAATCCATCCATCCTACCCTTAACTTTGTATAAAAAAAGACACCAGCACTAGAGCATGTAAAACTGTTCTGCCTCCATGCTTCTCGCAGTGTATGTATGTATTACTGATCTATATATCATAATGTACACATTAATTTTGACACACTTCCTCAGACTCGGGGAGAGAACATAAGAGAAGTTCATTAGGAGTGTCTCGGCATATTATCACAGTTGGTGTAAGGCGGGGGTTGGCAGCTAAACTGAAAAATGACCCAGCATAGGGGGAAGTTTGTTTTTAAATGCAAAATAATATACTGAAGATGCACTTGAATGTCCTAATGAATAAAAAGGGAACAAGAGGTGTCTCAAAGTCTTGCTGGGGTGCTGCACTTAATGTTCTGTCTCGCTGTTCTGTCCCAGACACGTTCCAGTTTAAATTCCAGTGCTCAATAATGCCAGTGCTTCGGGCTATCAGGAGTGAATGGAGTGAAACTGAACAATAACTCAAATGATGCTGTAGAATATGTAATGGCTAAGTAAGACAATTGGATATTTTGTCCTCCATAAACCAAATCATTGAATTAGGTTCTGGGCAAAGGGAGCTGGTTAAAATTCCACTTTTCCTGCTTTTTATAACACTATGGAAAATGTGATTACTTTGTCCTCAAATCCCTGTGCATACATTATTCATCTCTCCCCATAACAAAGCCGTTCATATTGGAAATGCTTCTGAATGGAGAAAATGAAAGACATAAAGACTGACCTGAGTGATTTAATATTTTTATTTTTAACAAAGTGTTGGGAAAAGGGATCGTAATGAGGACAAAGAAGAATCTTCTATTGAATAATTGAGACTTAGCTTAAATGATTTTTCACTAGGGCTACAAGGGTACAGTGGTCTACTATATGGTATTTACAATGCAGGCCAGTGATGGCATCAGCCTTACACCTATAAATTCTGATCTAGATTCAGTTAGATACATCATTAGAACAAAATTCATTGGCGTTCATGGAAATAAACAAGGGCAATTTAAAGAGCAATCAAATCAATCCTACTGATTGTAAAAGTGTTGGGAATCATTATGGTTTGCCCATTTTCACTGGTCTAATCTGTATAACATTTAAATGTGATTGTATACACATCTATGTAATGCTTATTACTTTTAAAATGTGCTGGCCATATCTTAGGAATTTTAAATCTTGAAATTAATGGTTGTCAGATAATAGGAGACCATTAATATGAGACAGAATTACTGTTGACTGAAAAAGTAAAATTTTCTGTCTGTTTCTGTTTCTGTTTTTTGGTAGATAGAAAATATAGCATTGGTTATAATAAACACTTTAGCATACAGAATGCTTGATACTGTAAAGATTTAAAAAAAACTTAAGGGCTGTGTTGTATTATCTGCCTTATTGGTTTCAAATATATTAAAAAAGTATAAATTGTCTTTATGTACTCCTGCTGTGAAAGACACACACACACACAAAAAAATATATAATAACAATGTCTAGGGTAGTTTGCATACAGTATGCATTGCAAAAAGTACTGCCACAATTTTTATTTTTGTTTCATCTTCTGGAATTGAATATTCTCTCTCATCATTGGCATGGAATCAGAAATGCTTGGGGGAGAACGAGCATGAATATTTTTCTCTTTAGGAAACTCAGGATATATTTAGAAAATATGCCAGGAACATTAAAGCAAACACTGGCGCACAGCTCTTGACAGTGAGGAAAAGAAAAAATAACTAGCCTGAATTCTGATTCATCCCCACCATAAATCACATTGAGAAAAACCATAAAAAATTCAAAACAGGCAAATTGTGAGGAGTATGGTTAGTCCAAACATGTTGAAGTATTTACAGTAGAGCTCGTTCCAGATGGTTAAATTATAACGGATTCTTTGTGAACTTTGAGTTATGGCTGATAGTTTGTTGTGGCCTTTATCATCAGATGGGCCTAATCTTGATGAAGACAATTTCTGAATAGGAGTTTAAGTATCACCTCATTGTTTCAATGTTTTACAAATAAAAATGGTTTTGAAACAGTAGGCAAAGATAAGCGTACAATACTGAGGAAGGTCTAGGTCCAAGCCACATCCTATGGGATAATGTGTAGAACCTTTCCCCTTCTAAATAGATTATTGTCATTTTTATATTTTTATTTTTAATTAATGAATAGGAAAATTACATCTTTCTTCCTACTGTCTTCTACATTTTTTTTTTACAATTAGTTATGGAATTAATTACATATCTTGGTCATAGTAATATTCACTATCTGTAGATCTTACTTACTTTAGAAGTATACAAAAAAGTAAAATAGAAAATCAATATTTCTTAATGAATGCAAAATTAATCCACCATCAACCAAAATGAAGTACAAATAATATTGTAAGTGCCAATAGTATTACATTCTATAAAATAAATACTTTTCGTTTAGTACATAAAAAAAACAATGCAAACAGATGCACATAAATGCTCGTACCAGCCAATTATATGATAGTTTCTTCCCCCAAGCAATTAGACTCTTGGACTTTTGATTGCTCACGATATATATATAACTGCATCGTATTTTATTAGCCTCAAACTGGACTTACATTTTATACCTTTTTAATAACATATTTGGCAACTGACTATCAATCGACAGTTGAATGTCAACATGACGCTTTATATTTATTTCTATTGATTATATTGGGGGGGTACAGTGTATTTTTATTGTATACATTCTCCTTAATTTGTGTATACTTTAAATTAGGTATATATTGTATGTTGTGTTGTGTAATTGTGTTAGGTGTAAATCAGATATTTAGGGAAATTGTCATACTGCTCTGTTGCTTGGAACTGCACCCAAGATTTTCACCCACTGTTGCACTTGTGTATATGGTTGAGTGACAATAAAGGAATTGTATCGTATCGACTTCTATATTTGACAAATAGCCATACTAATCACTAATTACACATAGTGTTGTTAATGGTGTATCACTAGTCATGTAATGACATGGAGACACACTATCTCCAAAACTCTTCACAGCAACTCTTGAAGAAGTGTTCAAGACTTCAGACAGGGAAGAAAAGGGAATCAAGTTAAATGGAGCTTATTTGAACAACTTACGATTTGCCCATGATTTCAAAAACACCTGCAGCTTCAATTTCATGAACTCTCTGATGCCAGCAAGAAAACTGGTCTTAAAATGAACCAGAGTAAAACAGAAGTCATGTTAAACAGCCTTGTTAAATTGAAGAAAACCTGAAGTAGATCAACGGATACTCAAAGAAGTCAAAAGTTATGTCTACCTTGGACAACAAATCAGCACAGACGGAGATATTATTATTGAAAAAATCAAAATGAGTAAAAATTGGATGTAGTGCATTTTGAAGAAACAGCACAACATTGATAGGAAATCTACCCACTAGCCTGAATAGAAAAGTATTTGATCAACGCATACTGCCAGTGTACACTTATGGCTGTGAAACTCGGTCACTTAATGCAAGAATGATACAGAAACTGCAAACAATGCAAAGAAGCATGGAAGACTGTAGGAATAACAAGAAGAGATGGAAAATAAATAAACGAACAAAATAAAATAAGTGACAATTGAAAGAGTGAACATGTTAAAATGGCAATGGGCTGGACACACTGCAAGAAGAACAGATCAAAGAAGGACACTCTTGAATGGATACCTAGAGATACCATATTCATGGCATTTAAACATGAGCCATTAATCTTTACATCTGTAATCTTTTTATATCAGATTTTAAAACTGAGCAATGCTTCTGCCCATGAATATTCTTTGACTTTCTGTCATAGAGCATGTAATATGTTCCACAGGTATTGCTGTTTTTTGGTGAGCAAGAGAGCAGTATTCCCTAAAGGAAAGTCTAAAAGAAAACCTTGATAGAATCGGGTTTCCCCAAACTGTTTCCACCAGTTACATTGCCCTAATAGTGAGTTCATACTGGCGTAGGTCTCTCTGTGCTGGCTCAGGGGCAGTGTGTGGCTATAAGATTTATTGTGTCCTCTGCATTAATAACTCTAAAAAGATGTTCGTTTTTCATTTGCAATATATGCCATGAGATCAATACCCTGATTTATAGGCCCTGCCATGGGTGGAATATTAAAAAAGTGAAATGTCAAAGTATCATTGGCCATTACTAGCCAGGGAATGTTTTTTCGTGTTATGTTTTTTTTTTTTTTCAAACTCGTATAAATTCATACGTATTGGGTATTTAGTGAAATAATGATGTGAAATCAAAGAATAAGAGAAAGTGGCAGTTTCTTTGAAGATGATTGAGCAAGATGACCTTTTCACCTCTTACTGGGAGCCACACAGAACAGAGCCCCTTTAAAGACATGTTGACAGTCAACTGTCTTTTTATTACATTTCAAAATTATATTGTTTTAATTCTAGAACATGAAATGATGCTGTTTTTGCAGTTTCTTTCTGTGTATGACAATGGGATGACTTCAAGGTGCAGTTGATCTATTATCAAATTCTGGGTTTGTCATTGGGTGCCATTCAGTACCTGTGAAGTGAAAAAATCAAGTAGCCCTCCATTATTGTCTTGTCAATAAAACCCTGATACTGCAAAGTGAAGATTGTCTTGACTAAAGAGGATATCTTACTGCCTAACTCTTCCCCTCCACCTCCTCGTAATTGAAATGTATCAACTCACTCTATTTTCAAATACTTTATTGTTCAGCAGGTTATTGTATAATATTAAAGGGAAATAACTTTCAGCTGATTTTCAAAAAATACAGTTTCTGTAGATGCATGCTTAGAGAGTTAATTATGAAATAAGCGATCAGCTATCTATGGTGTCTGTCTGTGTAACTGAAGACAAAAAGTGTTTATGGAAACAAAGCATTGTTGTAGATCATACTGTACCGCTATGAGGCTACAAGACAAATACAATACATGAGAATAGATCAATCCAACATTTTCCTGTGTATCAGAACCTTTCACAGGTCCTTTGCATATGGCAGAATAGCCACTATCTTGTTAATGTTTTATTAGGAGAATCATGTCTATTCAACTGTGGCTTTTGTGTGTAGCAGGCAAGCTATGGGCTACAGGATTCTTAAAGGAAAAAAAAAACAAGAGAACACAATAAGATGGAGCAACATGCTCTATCATTTGTGTTTGCTTCATTTTAATAGTGAGAGGAAGATAGATTGTTCCCCCTGCAGCCCTGACACTAGCCCCAGCGCCGAAAATCGCATTACTGAACCAAGGGAGCCTGGGACATTATTAAATTTGGTAGCCTGTTTTGGAGGCCCTGCCTCAAAGCAACTCATCAGTACTTGTCAATGAGGTTGGTCTATTAGTCACCAGACAGTTGACAGGGCTTGTTGTAAAGGATGGCAGACCCCCTGCGGAAAGCCAAGTGTCTCCCCCAACACATACGACCCACCTCCAGCCACCACCACCACCAGAACAGAGGGGAGGTTGGGAGGGGGGACCCTGCCCTGATGGCTTTGGAGTTCCTGAGAGTTGACCTGCCTCTGACCCACTGGGATCTGGAGTTTGCCTGCCTGTGACTTTTCTACAGTCTGACAAAATGGCAGATCCCTGGAAAGGGGCCCTACTGAAGGAGTCTCAGAGAGCCAACAATGACCTGCGTCTGATACTGTAGACCAGCTGTTCAGCATATAGATCCCTAGCAGAACTCAGGGGAGGGGGGAGAGAGAAAAGTAAAGCTGAAAACACAATTCCCCATGCCAAAGCCTGAAATTTGCATGCTCCATGAAACATTGTGAAGCTTTGTTAATGCTTACAAGGTTTATACTGTACTGTAATGGTTGAAGACTGTCTTTGGTTCTGGTGTAACATGCATAGAACATAACTATTGCACTGATCTCTAGAGTGACGCATGTACTGAACATCATGTACAGAGATTTATAGGATTTCTTTTATATATTTGTGTTTTTGTTACTGTTGGTCTTGAATTGTAAGATATTTTCGATTTTTTTTCCCATATACATACATTTTTATTTATATATTCTTTAAAAAATGTAATTCTGAAAAAATTCAACTTCATAGTTTAATTATGGATTTTCAAATCACAATTCTTATTATGCAGAATCTCACATAGATTTGCAACCTAGACTTTGTTTTAGACCTTTTGATTGAAAGAATGTTTAAACTCACTCTCAAAGATAAATTGATGTGTGATCTCAGTAGTCATGAACTGAAAGTTTTAACAATGTAGAAGAACAGGTGGAAAACGTATCGTTTACTCAGTTAAAATGGACACCAGTATGGCAGTCAAGCCAAAACAGTAACAAAAAAATGTAAAGAAAGGAAAAAAAGAAACTGAAAGAATAAAGAAACATCATCTTTAACTCAATTGATGATGATTATTATTTTCCTAGCATTCATGTAATTGCAGTAATTCCCATCTGAAATTACATCAAATTAGAGTTGATCACACTTGTTTGAGATGTAGTTTTACCAATGGTAATGAATCGCATCTGGCAATGGAATTTTCTAGGAGTTTTATGTTTTCATAGATAACTTGAAAGGTATTTAAAGTTTAAAACACTGGCATTTTGTAAATCAAATTTTTTTTTTTTTAAATAACATCGGTACCCTTGTTGTAGCCTGGTGGAGAACATATTGTATCCGATGTGAACGAAAATCAGGAAAGCTTTGAACAGAGAGAGAAAGTGGAGCAAAACCCTGAGACAAGATTCACTTGAAAGGTTATTAATTTGCCCTCCCCCCCAATGTTAATGCCATGTGGTGTCCAGCAAATACCAAACCTGACGGAACGTCTTCATTTATTTACTTTTACTTCATGTGAATTTCTTGCTTGTCAAGATCCCTTTTAGGGCTGTGATCGCCATAGCTGTGAAAAGTTAATGATTGTAATAAAAGGCAGATGTGCCATCAGGAGCCGACGCTCGGAGGGGCGTGCTCAGTGTCTGTGGACTGACAGTCGTCAGGTGAGACTGTTGCTGAACAGCCATTGAGCCGACACAGGGCCGCAGTCGTGCCTTTCAAGGGTGCCTTTGTTGTAATGCAGAGTGTACTCTTAAGCGAAACATGTCTTGAAAGAATGTCACAAATGCACAGCATTCACGGGAGTACAGTTTGACATCTGGCCTGGTAGTCTCTGGTTTCCCTATCTGCTACTAAACAATTAAGGAATTGATTGCAAACAGCTTGCCGGGGGAATGTGAGCACCTACTTAAACACATTGGCCTTATTCACTGACGATACAACCGTTTTAAATGCGATTAGACAACCCCTTTGTTTGCTGTAAAGAGAATGAAAGCAGACTGTGATACAAGTTATTTTTTTAATATACACTGTTTTCAGCATATCTGATCAGCTCCTTTTGAGTCATATCATCTTGATTTAAAAGAGCTGTCTGAGTGCTTACAGTAAAAGGAAACGGAGGTGCATAAGGACAGAATACTCCCAAATCTTAATTCTTAGTGCAGAAACATATGCTACAAAGCAATACACATTTGTGGGGATTTTCAAGTGCAATAATTCCTCACCAACCTTTTTTTATATTCTTTTGTGAAAAGTACATTTTAGATGTAATTCGCTTACATACAAGGCCTTCTGTCATCAGTTTAAGTATTTGCGTTTTGCTCCTTCTCATTTTACAACAAAATTAATACAATTACATAATGGGTTTAATAATATGTGTCTGGTTTCTGGTGCAGGTGCATTACCTGTGGATAAAGCAGGTCTTTGATGGCTGTTTGTGTATATTCTTTAAAGAGCAACCTCTTTAAATCAACTTTTTTTCTTTCTTTCTTTCAGCAATCAAAATGGCGGGCAACTAACCATTAACCTTTCACAATATCACATGATTAAAAGCACAGCCTGCACCCAAGAATTGTAGGTGGCAAGACATGATTTAACTGCATGTTTTGAATGAAAACAGCAGGTTTCAGCAATCAGTGTATCTTTGTTTGTGTAGCCATTTTGGAAGTCTCTGACCGCTTCTGCTCCAATATCAAGTTTCACTGTTTATTTGTAATTCTTATGTTCATGTCATTGACCTCTATTGTGATGTTTCTCTTTCATTCATTTTTAGTCTTCCAAAAAAGAAAAAAGAAAAAACTCCCAGACATGGCTATTCTATGGGTGCTATCATTTCAGCTCAGACTGCCTTTCGTCTGCCCAAATCTGGAGTTAGCCTGGTGAGAGAGAGAAGGCATTTTGGGTTTATCCCGACCATTCTGTCTCTTGTACTGGGGAGAAAAAATGGAAGGTACAAAAATAGATTGAGTGTAGTATCAGCTTAGTGTAAATGTGCTGTGGAGGGAATCGGGAGGCAGGTCCCATGAGGAAATGATCTCAATTGACAGACTGTAATCCCTTTGATCTGAAAAGTTTGGAGTGCAATTTTGGAGATGTGTTCAAGTGTTTCAGTGTGCCTGACAATCAAATGCTACATCTTCATTTATGTTGCTCTTGTGTCCTGTAAAAACTAGACAAGATTACATATGAACATACTACGTTATATCTTTTTTTTAACAGTTGAATTAAATTGAATTGAATTAAGTTAATTGCTGTTCATTGTCAAATGGCTATTTATCTGTGATTGATAACGTTTGCAGTAGAAAGCATTGAAAGATTTTCCATGTACTGTATTCTGTTTGTTTTGGGTGTCTTATCTGTGGATCAGTTTACAGGCATGTGCATTACAGATAATACAGATGTGTCATTGCTTGTGTGCTGACAGGTGAAAGATGTTAAATATGTCATGAATAGCAATACATTATGAATCTCACTGAAAAATCTTTTCCTTAGATTTTCTTGTACTATATTCCCAAAGCCATGAATCTTCAGTAACAGTAGTTGACAAGATGTGTGCTACAGGAATTTGTCTGTATATTTTCTCTTATTGTTGGTTATTCTATGGGGGTTCTTTAAATTAAGTTCCTTTAGGTTTGTTCAGGTTTCAGGTTCTCATTCACAAATCATTTCACAACCCACAAGTTAGCCCCCAAAGTATTTTCCCTTACAAACCAGCTTGTATCGAATGGTTCTGGTAGTTCTCAGCTGTTATGCAACTCAAAGGAATGGGTAGTAGTGGGGAGGGGGTTGGAGGTGCTTTGTTTTCTGTAGTGAGGAAGAGGGGGAAGGGTGATGGCGTTTGCAACAGGAGAGGCATCCCTTGAAGTGAGAGACAGTGGAAGGAAGTGGCTAGATTTATGACAAACAGGATTGCCTTAACTTATAACTGTCCATGGCCATTGCCTTAACCATGGCTGTTGACCACCAGAGTGTACGCCATAAATCAAGGGTAGAATACCCAAATAGCGACCCCATAGTTGAAACATAGCTAATCAGTTTGGAAGGGGATAGCCTGCTGTTTGGCAAAAGTGAGATTGATATGCTCCACAATTTGTGTTGCCATTTAGTGCCGAGTCAAGAGGCGATCTTAGTAGGACCTGAAAAAAACAACTGAATGTTCAAATTTGTACTTTTGCTATGCATATGAATTTTATTAAGTTCAAGTTATTTCTAGTTTATATTTTGTAAGGAAGAACATTATTTAAATATCTGTTTCCAGTAGGACCCCATTTTTGCAAAGTAACCACAAGCATAATGTATGAGTTCGGCAGGTATGGGAATATCTGTTTTTGGATGCACGCAGTCTTCTGTTATTCTAATGCAGTAAGACTGCATCTTCCTACATGAAAGGGATTTTTCAGAGCACCGCTCTGCATACATAAGTTATTTTCTAAACAAATCAAAAACCCCACATTTCTTATAAATGTACTTGATCGGTGTTCTTGGGGGTTTATATAATGAGGTCTGTTTTTAGGAATTAAACATCTTATGTAGCTCTCTCTCTATCTATGTATATATATGTATGTATGTGTGTGTGTATATATATATATATATATATATATATGATATATTACCTTTATTGCTTAGCTCTGTGGCTAAAATAGTCTTCATCAAATAAGATGTCTACTTCTGTGCTACATAAAATATAATGCAATTTTATCTTTGTTAGTTTATATAATGAACTTTATAATGGGCTGTTGTCTCTTCAGACATCACACCAGGTTAATTCAATAGGCTTTTCTTCTGAACTCTGATTTCACACTAGTGGCACAGGATAGCAGAATAGCTGCCGATACCAACCCAGTGTGGGTCTAACTTTTATTGTGTTGCAGTGTGATGGTGCTAAAATGAGTAATGAAAAAAAATACCTTGGGAGTTATCATTATAAGCTCTTTATAGCATTCCTTTATATAGTGTTCGTAAACATTGACCAAACTAAAGGTGGGGGATCAAATGAGCTTTTGATATATAACACCTAGTAAATTAGCAATCTTTTCCTAGGTCCATTAAGTTGATTCCCAGTATCTGGGGATTAGGTTTTGCTGGGTTTCATGTAACGAAAGAGTGCACCTCCTGTATTTAAATCAACTCTTCGGGGAGAAATCTTAATTCAGCTGCAGCTCAGTTAGCAGGGTTTTTAAAGACCCACGTATTAAAGCACAATCAGCTAGTGCATGAATACAGCTCTGGAAAAAAAGCCATTTCATTCCATTCATATTTTTATTTGGAATTTGGGAGAAATGTTGTCAGTAGTTTATAGAATTAAAGAAAAATGTTCATTTTACCCAAACGCATACCTATACAAAACCAGAGACACTGATAATTTTGCAATGGTCTAATTTTTTTCCAGAGCTGTATGTTAGACTACTCAGACATGGGTCAGAGCTAGTGGACTTGCTTTGCTGGGGTTTTCTTGTTTGGGTCCCAAACATCATCGACGCAGAACTGTTGTTGAGACAGTTGAGCCAGCTTCATCCAATATACACTAAAGCTACTACAGAACAATTAACTTTGTTTGAAAAGGATTAGATGCAACTTCATCAGGGAATTAAGTCAGAATTAAAAAAAGAAGCAGCACACTCATTTGATTACATTACCTTACATTTATTTAGTTTTTTCTCTTGAACTACAGAGCATACCTTCTCATTGTTATGTTGGCAAACCAGTGAAAAAAGGCTTTATTTGTGAAGCTATTTATTCCGAATCAGAGGGCAGCTCACCTCAAATGGGCATCATTGTGAATTGACCTGAGCCAAATTTTCTCTTAGCAGCAAAGAAAGGATTCAAACCAGCCAAATTACTCCAGCCTTTTTCTCATACCTTCCTGAAATGTACCTGTTCTATTACCCACATCAAATACAAATCTTCCATTCAGTTTATTTAGTCCATCTAATCTCTCCAACCACTACTAATCTGAATATTTATCAAGCTCCACTAACATTTGGCTAGCTGCAGGCAACCAGATTACACCTGCCAGAGAGGAAGATTCAGTTGCTTTTAACTAAGTACTAAAAAAATTATATGTCCAGAACAGAGGAGATTTATAGTTGTGCCTCTATAAAGCCAATTACCTTCTAATACAGTATTAAAGAATGATTTATATTCTGTTGTATATGAAACGTCTGGATTTTACAGCCACCAGATCCAGACTCCACTGCTGCCTGCGGTGTAATTTAAATGCTATATATGTCGCCGCAAAACTGTTAGTAATGTAATGTTTAATATTGATAGCGGCCATGAACGTTAGCGGCTCTAATCTTTAATGAAAATATTTTGCAGGGCGCGTTCGAAACGGCTCCCCGCTGCATTTCTGCAGTACTCCCTCCCACTGGCCTGGGCCCGACCGATATGTCATTTAATTTGGGCCCATAATCAGTGTACAAACTCCTGCTCTCGTAATGAAGTTAACACTTTCTCTGTATGAAAGCTGTCAGGAAGCCATCCCGTCTTTATGTGTGAATGATGCATCTGTGATTGTGTCGAAAGAGGCCGGAGTCGGACGGTTCTGGAAGCTGAGAGTGTTTCATCCTTCCTCACAGGGAGGACAACCGGCCAGCTTCCTGAAATTGCCTCACTAGTGATCGTCACTTCTGCCTGCAGGGATGTAAGAGAGTGAGACAGCGCATCAGTTGCTGTGCTCAACAGTTTTTGGCCTCTCTTATCCAAACATTAAAAGATAATGGGGGTGCTTTTTCAGAATGGCTTGTTGTCGTCCAAATGGGACTATAGCGGTGAGAGAAATTCCTTGTGTTTTTCAATCCAGACTTGAACCGCAGTTTTCAAGAGGCTGAAAAGCATTAAATGTTGGTGAATTGATCCATTATTCTTGCTAGCTTCTGTCCAAAAGCCGCTGTAAGTTACATGAAGCTGGCTCTCATAAATTTGGTCTTACAGACACAGTGGTGTGTGGCAGATCCAGTGTTTGTTTATTTCTATTATAAAATAGATTATATAATTATGGAGAATGAATGCCTTTACATTATCACTGTGCATAATTGTTCTTTTTTTAATGTTTCATACCTTCTTGTTATTCATGGTCATTATTTATATAGGTTTTGTTTATCATTTTAATGATGAGATCCATCTGAAATAAATAGATCGTTCTCTTGTGAGTCAAGCTATTCTTCATAATGTACCCACTCGATGCTGTACGAGCCAGAATCACGCGTGCTTTTCGGGGAAGGCCGCTCATAGCAAATTGTAATTCCTTACCAGTTATAATTTACACATGGTCTCTCCCAGGCCTGCACCCGCTGATCAGTGCTGTCAGGGTGTTGGTACAAATCGCTCTCCAGATTCACCACAACCTGTGCCTGCAGAAGTCTGTTCCTGATCAGGGGGCCATTTTAGAAGTTCATCCCCATAGGCAACCACTAACCCCATCACCGGGGAAGCTGACCTTTCACTCTGCAGTATCTCCAGACAGGGTGCTGACCCCAATCCTGGAATTTGAACTCACGAACCTCTAATGAGCAAAGCCCTGTCTTCAGCTTGGAAAAAATAAAAAATAAATCCAATCTCCAGCTCTTTTTCGGCTGTGCTATATCCTCAGCAGAAAAGACCTACTGTGCAATATCTGGCTTGATAGTCAAAACTACAGACCCTTAATGTGAGACACATTCATCTAAGAGGAAGTTACAGATCCCTGTGATTTTTACGTACTGTACTGTATGGGCACATGCTGAAGACCAAGCTTGTGTACATTGATGTTGACAGATTTGCTTTTTCAGATTGTGGTATAATGAAATGCTAAACAAGGCCAAACTGTTGCATGTGAAAGAAAAGGCTGTTTCTACACACAACAGCAGTACCAAATCAAATGTACATTCCCATACACCATTCCTGTTAGACAAGGAATATTAACAATTTGTGTTTGTTTTGGTGACGTGTCTGACAGTTTTTAATGTTTTATAAATTATAATACGTGAAAACAAAGGTCTAAGTCCAGATAAGTCCTTCATTTGTTTTTAAAAGCATTTATTTATATTATTATGTATTATTATTATTATTATTATTATTATTATTATTATTATTATTATTAATAATAATAATAATAATAATTATAAATTAATTATAATGTGTAAGGTTCTCTCTGGGGAAAAAAATAATCTTCTTGTAGTTAAAGAGTATAAATGATCAAAGCATTTTCAAGAACAAAAGCATCTAACACCTAAAGCATCACCCTGTCAAGAAAACACATCGCCACTAATGCAGTTAGCAGGGTGGTGTAATGGTGGCTGTTATTAATGGGTTTGTTGTGAACGGTCACAAAGAAGTCCAACAAGCCCTATTCTTATATTACTGTACAGGGAAATGATGTCCTAATCATTCAAAAGAAACTTTAAAGGTGGTCTCCTTTTCATTGGGCTTGTTTGGTTAAAGCTGGAGGACTTTGATTAGTTAATAAAGAGGCAGTACTATAAATAGAGGCGAGATGAAGTGAGGACAGGGGTCTTGAGACTGTGGCAGGTTATACCGCAACTGTCCCCTAGATTTATATTTGCAAAGTTCAAGGGTCACAGAGTCATTAATCATAACTAAAGAACAGGATTAAATTGCTTGGTCTTGCGGGGGGAAAGAGCGAGCTATTGAGACGATTTAGGCAGAGATGTTGTGTCTGTCTTAGATTACAGACGGTGGCCTTAGGCGAATGCTGATCGTCCGAGAGAATCCTGGATGTTCACAGTTATCTGAAACCAGGCAAGTTCCTTCTTTCTGGTACCTAGTGGCTTTCAGGAGAATATAACCTCCTGATGGAGTGAAATCGTTCCAGGGATATTGCTGCCAAACTGATATCAAATAGTAATGATAATAAAAGAAAATGTTTCCTGACTAGAATCTCTGTGAATGGTGGAACTCAGAGCTCAGCCTTCTGTTGATTTAACCTGTGACTTTCACACATTCATCCTGCCTGCCAACACTTCATTATGGAGCTACCCAGGATATAAGGTATGCCAAATATGATTTGAGAAATATGAGAAATGTAATGAAGGTCTTTTCCTGAGCCAAGAGAGGCTCAATCGGGCAAGTTCAAACCAAGGTGATTTGTCTTGATCTACCTTGTATTTTTATATTTTTCTGAATTGGAATTGGAGTTTGTTTATCAATAAAAAGTTAAAAAGCAAATCTCTCTCACTCTCCGTATATATATTTTATTCCCACCACCCATGGTAAAGCAAAGCTGGAAGATGAGAAAAAAAAACTTTGAAAAACATCCATTGCACGCCGCCAGGCCCTCCTACTACTTTGCTACTTCACTCACTGATCCGTTACCACATGATCTTGCTTAATTCCAAGTGGTCTGGACAGAGATAAATAACACAGTCACTGTCCCGCCTGGTTGGCTGTGAAATAACAAGATAATGATCTGTCTAAATGTGCAGAAAATTATTGTGATCTTAGCACCAAACCAAACCTTCCATCACATCTCCCCACAAGAGTAGACTGGATAAGCATCAACAGTAAAACAAGCAGGGGGGGAGAAAATACACTTCCCTAATTTAGTAATTACTTAGTTATTATACAACAATGGTTTTCAAGTTTTGAACCACATCAATCTCGATAAGTTCCCTTGTCTCTCCTTGTATAACTATATGGTGAACAAAAAGATAATCACCATAATATATTCAGAGACCTTATTTACACTGTATCCCTTGGTTCTGGTTTTACAATTGAAATAATGATTTGCCGTATTGCTCATTGCATGTCACTAAGCCTCATATCTCTACAGAGGCTACAGTTCTTTGTTCGCTTCCCTCTCTCCACAATACTTCCCCGTTTCTGAAAGAGGGAAGAATCCTTTCAACCTTAATGAAGGAAATCTTCTTACAATGCATAGTGCCATTTTTACAAGAGCAGATTAGTCTAAATAAAAGTCCACATTGTGTTTATTTCCTAACACTGCTCCCATCTGCTTACAATTTGAATTTCATATTATCTCCTTCATCTTGAGATGTTGAGAGTGCCACGGGTATGTTTGACTAGTGCAAACAGAAGTGCACAGAACTGTTTAGTACACAGACAGGCAGGACTATACAAGGACGTCTGGCCAAGCATCAGTATATAGTATCGCAGTCGACTGCTATGGACCTGCTGCCATGTGTGGCAGAGTCTTTCATCAACTTGGATTTCTTATTTACATTGCCAGTCGGATTCAATCATGCTTTTTCTGCCCCAGAATGGCACATTATTAACTTTGATCTTTAACTTCTCTTGCTCAGCATTAACAGTGGATTCTGTTACTCGTAATGTTTCCACAAATCGAAAAGCTCAATTAAAAGAGCAGTCTGCCCTGACAAACACGTTTTAACCCAGTAGGACAGGGAAGGGACAGAACGATTAATGACCTTATGGACATTTATGACTAAGATGGAGATGCCCATAATTAATCTATGGGGTCTCTTCACTCTCATACGAAAACACGTAGTATTTCCTTTAATTCCATTTCCTGTAGAGAGAGACATTGTGGAGTTAAAAAAAACATAAAGATAAATAAAAACAAACATATTTCTAGCTCTTTCCTCTTGAGAGAATCGGTTTAAAGATGCTCTGGGAATACGGAAGTATTTTTTCCCTGGGATAGATACAGCCTTGACTGACAAAAAAAAATTGAAATGACCTAGTTCTCCATGCCTTCTTGATTTAAGTTATGTAAATTCAGCACTCTGCATAGGTAACTGCAATACAATTATAATTAAAATAAACTTTATGCAGGCTCCTTTATATTTGTATCTATTATAATTGTGTTAACAATGAGAGTAGTAAAATATTTATAAACCATTAAATGGACACAAATGGCACAGACACAGAAAATATAGATTCCACATTTTGGCAAACCTTTGACAAATCTATATACATGCAATATTATTACATTACTAATATAGTATTTGATTAGAAAGTGTGTCAGCTGAAAATACTTAAATTGCCTTGTCATAATTACATATAATTACATTACTAAAGGAAGCTATATTCTCTGCTTTTGAAGTTTTATTTTACTCATTCTGTAAGTGAAATTAACATTTGAATAGCATCCAACAGGATGATTTCAAGAACCTATAATTTCTATTATGGTTCAGTGATTAAGTTTTATTGGTGCAGTAATTAACCCATTCATCTATATTATGTTGCATTATTTATCAGTCTCACTAGATTGATATCATGTCTAGTTTTATGTAAAAGCTGATAACAAAAGTAGTGATTTCTTCTGTTCCTTGGACTTCTGCTCTCACCACTAGGCTACACTGCCTGCATATTTTATGATCTGTTTGTAACTTGTATGTGTGTGTTTTGTTCATAATTTATTTGTAAATCTATATTATTTTGATGCAGTCTCTTAAAAAGCTTCTCTCCATCCATACAGCCCTCTCCAATAATAATAATAATAATAATAATAATAATAATAATAATAATAATATAATAAAGCAGTAAATAGTATTGCATACACCCTTAACAGGGAATTAGACTGTGAAGTAAAAAGATAAATTGACTTTTGATTTTGTGTTGAATTGATGTTGGAAATGTTTGTTTGTAATATGACCTTAACAAATATACTACATGAGACATAATTGGCAAATGCTTATTTGGGGTAGGTAATTGGAAAGGTTTCATACATTGTCTAATTTCCTTGCAAACCTATGCCAACTGATCTGAAAGTGTTTTCTCAGTCATCTCTTTAGGTTTTGTGGGCTAGAAAAACTGTTAAATGGATATATATATATATATATATATATATATATATATATATATATATAACAACAACAAAAATAGAACATATATTTAAAATGACGGCAGCAAGCACGGTAAGTTCATTATCGTCATCATCAATAACAATAACAACAACATAATAATAATAGTATTAGTAATACATAATAATAAAAGCAGCCTTATTAATAATCGTCATCATATTGAAAAACGCATTGGTAACTCTGCTGAAGTGGTGTTGAGCTACATCTATTGGCAAAACTGATCAATACAGTAGACTGCTGTAATATTTCTTTATAATAATAATCACATTGGCATTGCTTCTCTGCAGTAAATAAGCGTAAAGCCACGTTAGGCACTGCGATCATATTTCTGATTCGTAATACTGACGTGCTTATGCGTTTTATTTCGATTGATGAAATGGTCGATTGATCATATCTCATTGTGTAAAGAGTAAGATGTATGCATGCAGTCCAAGACTTTGATAGGTTAATAATAACGCGCATCCCCAGCCCTCCTCTCGTCGCTGCGGGGGTGCTGGTGGCGGTGGGAGTCCCCCCTGGGAGGGCCCCCTTCGCTGTGCAGCTCCAGTAGTTGGAGTCGCACTAGATACAGAGTAAAGAGAGAGAGAGGAGCTGAAACAGACACAAGTAGTTTAGTTACATTTAAGTGCATTTTTCATACAACACCGCCTCGGCTTTTTTAGATCATCCGTTGTACTCTCTGGATCTCCCTAATTCACCTCCACAAACACCACTTGAGTTTCTGCTGTTGAACATCAAAATACGTCCGGATCAGCTGGCATGAGCTAACCCACCAGATATGGAAACCAAACCTTTCTTGTCACTGGGTAAGTTAGTTCATTAATGTAAATGTGCATGTATATATATAGACAGAGAGAGAGAGACCTATATATATATATATAAATGTTGAGCGAGATATAGACAGATTGATATATAATCATGATTTGGAGTTGGGGTTGCAGTGGCTTTTCCGACAGCAAGGGCACGTCTCTGCGACTCGGGTTGTGCGCAAATGATTTAGTGGTGTTTGCAAATAGTGTGGATAAAAATAATCACGCTTTCAGAGATCATTTGAATGTGCTTTGTATCTGTGTACATTGCGCTTTTAAATGCATGTTCGCATCAAATGAAGTGCAAGCAAAACTTCTGTGGCCACAGCTTTGATAAAGGCATCGTCTTGCATTTGGGGCTTTCATTTTTTCTAGCTGTACTACGAGCAACTTAGTTGGTGACAGGACGCGTTCAGATTAGAAAGTGTCATTTCCACATAACGCCGACAAATAGACCATAGGATTTCCCTGTTGTCGCATCGTTTCGCACTATATATTATGGGTTTTTTTTTGTGCAAGTGAAAACGTGAGCACATGTAAACTATTGTGCTAAGATGAGACATTTAAAGCTAATTTGTAGGAATTAAACATCCCATGCTCACAACTGCCTTCAATTTCCTTGCCATCTCTTGTGACCATTTATTGTAATATTGGTTAAACCAAACTGACCGACTTGGGAAAATCTGTGGAGCAGTCCTTTTGGACAGAAACAGTAGTGTTTTGTTTTGGGGGAGATAAATAGATCCCTAATAGCTTCCAACAAAGTAATATTAACATGTGTCTGAAAATTGCTTGCCTTGAACTACCGCGACCTTTAATTAGGTTTTCCGAGGTTATAGTTAAAGGCCATCAGAAAGGTATCATCCCATGATTACTAAAAGCCGCAATGAAATGCATACATGTTTCAACATTAGCAGAGATCATTTTCAGAAGCACACCTGGTCAATTATTACATAAGAATGCAGGCAGCCAGTCGTTGTCCTCTGCTTTCAGAGTGATTGGTTTTGAGTTATAAGTGATTGCCAGAGAGAATTATTTGTCTGAAATATTTGTGGTTTCTGAGAAAATAATTAAATGATGTCAGGAAGAAACTACCCAGAAGTGGAAATGTGCTCAAGGGAAGGTGCTGTGAATTCTTTGTGGCTTTCTAGGTTTAGATGGTGACATTGCTGCTGCTTCTGTAACAGGCTCTGGGACTTTGCATGCTGTTTGCAGTGCAGAATATGCAGAAATATCCAACCACAGGTGTAATGAGTTAAAAACTGTGATTGATCTGCCTAGTTAGTATGACGTAATACATTTGTGTTTGTGTTTTAGTTTTATGTTGTCATCCCATGCCCGAAAATTAACCTTTGCGTGTAAACAAAACGTGATAGTGTTGGTGGTTGTTTTTTTAGTTTTGTTTTTGACACCGGGAAATTAAACAAAGCATTCTGTATCAGCAACTTAAGATGAGTGTAGCAGGGAAAGTTGTAATTTCATCAAGTTTGCCAAAAATAGTAAATTAAAGATGGGTGGGGTTAAATGTATTTTTAGCAAACAAAACATGAACACCAAATATATCTGTAATTAAAAGAACATTATATATTATATAATCCAGTAGCAATTTCCATCCTATTCAAGCCAGCTTTTTTTTTTTTTTCTATTACAGTACTATTTTTTTGTTCAGTGTGTCTTAAATGTGACTGTTCACATCGGCTTTCTGTAATATCTTGCCCAGCTTTCTCCATCTGAGAAACCTAGGTATGCCTTTATCATGTCCCACACTTCATAATCACAGTACCTTACTTTATTTTCAACAAAGTATAAACTACAAATAGAAATAAAATTACTTTTGTCCAAATTTAAATATCCTTCTGGATGTGAAAACTGCCATAACCTCTATTTGCATAGGGAAAAAAAGAGTAGTAGTATACAATATTATAAACCAAAAACAGTCATGGAAGAAAAGCTGAAATCACTTAGTTTCATCTGGGTTTTGCTGCATTTGTAATGTTCGAGATACGCCTGCTATGTTTGTTCCTCAGACTCGTATGTATGAGTAATTGGAGCACTAGTGATGTCTTTAAACCACAACAGCAACAAAAAGAGCACCCTTCGTGTATGCATTGTAAGTTCTGTGCATTGGATTACAACCAGCTTGTTGTTTGTACCCAGACCGCGTATAATGGTCAAGACCTTGCTTACACCCTTTCTCTAGCAATTTCAACAGAGAAAGATATTGAATGGGGAACCCCTCCAGGGATTGAAAACTGAATAGATTTGCTGAAGTTCAAAGAATGTGCCTGGGACAACCCAGGGCCTGGCCAGGACAAACCAGTGTGTGGAGCAGTTGATTCACACACTATATGCCCACCGTGATTGTTGAACTGAAACCAAGCAGTCAGAAGTTTCAGGCAGGTACCTCATTGTGTCTGCACTTTTTCTGTGTAGGAGTTAGGTTACACCCTGTCAAATATATATAGGGAAGCATCTCAAGGTGTGAGGCACATGGAATTCCTGGATCTTTGCTGTTTCTTCAGCTCACAACTTGGTATGCAGTCTGTTTATGCAACAACCACAGGTCTTCTCTTAGGAACATTTAAGACCAGTTTTAACTTACTAAGGTACAATGACAAAGCACTAGTTGCCAACACAGAATTATGCTGCAATTAGAATTTTTGCAATTCGTTTTTGCATCCAGTGGTTATACTTATTTCAGACTCTTCTTTTTCATATCTCAATATTACTTATAAACACACATTTGTTAGTTTATGGAAATATAAACATTAAATATAGATTAAACAATCAGTAAACAATACTATTTTAAACAAATGGATTGCATAATTTTATTTACCAGCAATGTAATTTAATAACTCACAGGTTTCTTCCTGTTTTGGCTCTTCGCTGTGCACTTCGGTACTCCCGACAAGTGGGTATTACAGTACATTTAAAAAATACACCATCATCCAAGACAGATTAATTAAGAAGTGGGCTGTGATTGATACTTGCTTTAGTTAATAAATTAAATGTGATGTGAGCAGGATTTGTGTTTGTTACTTTTTTGGGGTTTCAAACCTGTGATGTCAATATGTCATCACTGTGAAACCATTCAGAGGTACATAGGTAAATAAAACACAACCTCTTCTTCTTTTTTTCTTTTTTTTCTGAAAAATAATATGTAAGGGCAAACCATTGGTTTAAACTATATTTAATTAATTTAATTGCCTTGGAACCCAGAAGGCTTAGTGTGCCTGTAGGTGTCTACACAAGAGGCGGGCCAGCAGCTTAATGCAACTATATATACTTGACTTAAAACGCATTTCCCTTGAGGAATAAGCAGTGCTGAGTAAAACTGACTACGTGTTCAAGAGTTCATAGCTGTCTGTCTGTGTATTACACTGGCTCTGTAGGGCCGGAGATGTACTCAAAGTTTGCTGTTCACTGTCTGCCTCTGCCAGCACTTCCTACAGAAATCCAGAGAAATGGAGAAAGTTGCAATAAGGAACTTTTAATTCACTACAAAAGGTCTTCCTGTCAGGCTTTACTAGAAACAAACGATAGCTCTAAACATGAAAAGATAAGTGTATTAGAAAAAACAAACGGCAACAATAACAACAACAACCCCAGCTAGCTTCTCTTTCAGCCCACACAGACTCCCTTGAAGTAGGAAAGCAGCATACTTTTTGAAAAAAGGAGTGGCTGTAAGTTTTTTCTAATTTCTACTTACAGCCTGTACTGCTGAGTGTTTAACTCGGTAGAAAAAAACTTTTCCTCATGGTAATTAATATAGCAGTTACCCGTCCACTATAGTAATGATTTATCTCCCATAACACGACAGTGCTGTCTGGAATGTGATGGCACAAAAGACTGTGCTTTGTTAAACATGCTTACATGATTCCTGTGGAGTGGGCATTGCTAGAAGAACAGTAATGTGTGCATTATTTGAATGCTTCACAAGTCATGGACAAACTAATTGCGTTCATTATACTGTGATATGATATGATGTTGGTGTTCATTTAACTTGGTTGTTGACAATAAAAAGCCATAATGGGCATTAGGATTGGCCATTCATGAAATCACTCCTTCGTGTGTTTGCAGTTACTTTCTCAAGTTTCTGCTACCTGGAAATACTCCTGAAAAAACCCTTCTTGTTTTTCTGATCACTTCTGGAATTTTCTCAAGGTTGCTTTATTGCTGATCACCCCATTTGTGAATGTGGGTGCCAGTTGGAGGTCACCCCTTAAAGTTCATGGAGGTTTAATGACTCTGAGAAAAGGAGACTTGCATTGTGAGACCTTTTTTTGTTTTTCTGTGGCGTGTCGTTAAAAGTGAACAAGTTTGGTTTACAGCGCTGTTGTTCTGTGTTTCTGAAGTGATGGTGAGCCCCCCTTGTGAAAGACTGCAGCTGTCATTTTTATTGGCAAGGGTTTATAGAGATGGTTAATGGCTTAAAGTGATAGGACTGCTGCCTTCTTCTGTGGATGTACATGTCGTTTAGCCGAAGCTGTAAGCTCAGTTTCAGGGTTTTTGGATAATATAAATGTAACACTTATTGTTAAAATACATGGCAGGATAAAGACATGGTAAGAAAAATAAATAGTGAATTACTGTAGTCAACATATGTATACCACCTTTTAAAAAAATGTAACTGTGTACTCTAAGCTGATCTAAGGGTGGTTTGAAACTAAGCACTTTCTCACTTAAGGAATTTGGTCATTAAAATCAGCACACAAAAAAAGCTAAATATTTTCGTTTTATCTCAAATTTGAGTGAAATAATTCAAGGACCCTCTTTGCTGCTGTTTAAAATAAAAGCAAAATGCATTGTGAATGACTCAGTTTTTATAACATTCATTTGGATGACCGATTACTTATATATTTTAGCCATTTATTAAAACATGTTAATGATTTGCAGATTAATGTTAAACATGAAAGTACAGATTTATTTATATAGCGGGCAGCACTACACATTGTACCCTGCACTTTAACCTTTGCCCATTGAATACTTCAGCTTTAAAGCAATTCTCTATCAGATGTGAAGGTCGTTTGCTGCTGTAACTTTAAAGCGAAGGTCATAAATGATAAAATGCGAATAATACTGCATATTCATCAATCTTTTATCTTTTCGAAAGAAGTGACCAATTCTATACTTCTGTTGTTGGCTCTTTCTTAATAATAATAATAATAAAAAAACATTGTATTTCCTCATAAAACCTATATTATAAACTCTCTGAGTATACATCTTATTTACACTGAAACCCCGTTAGAAGCGGACGCAATTATAAATACAGCAGTCCGGAGATCTGAAACTGCTCCTATTTTAACTCGAAAATCAATTTGATTTTTATAAATACATTTCATGTTTTTAAGATGGTTCTTAGGGTAAACTGACTCAGCTTTCATGTTTCATACACCGTATAAGGCCAGAAATATTCTAGCCTTTTTTTTTTTTTAGGTTAGGTTTTAAAAACAGCTTGGCTATGCCCATGAGAAGTTTGCACAATTTTATCTCCACAGCTTTTCATGCCAGATTCAGTACCTGTATCTCAAAGTCCCGTTTTTTTTTTTTTTTTGTAATGTTCTGTAACAGTTTGTGAATGATGTGCAACCATGCCACACACTCGCATAGACTTGGAGATTGCAGGGCACTACTGTACCATGTGTAGATAAAACATAGCACCCTTTCACTCCAGAGGGTTCTTCACAGTGCCATTCATTTGAGATGCGATGTGCGGAAATTCTGCCTGATGGTGTTACTATGTCTGTCACCTCGGTAGGTTTAAGCCTGTGAGTCAGAGTGCTGCGCTGTGAAACAACTTCCAAGAAGCAACCCGGTTATTCTTCAAAGAAAGAGGGCTGAGGTGCATTGTATATAAGCACTGTCGCAATCAACTCAATAGGGTGTTACCAAAAGAGTTAACATCGGTGTACTTTTACAGACTGATGCCTACTTGCACACACCTTCCAGCCAGTGCAGACCTCACTGATGTCTCACTCTGTCCTTCCATTCAGTCAGGAAGACATTAGGTTTTAAATTAGACCTCTAAGGTGTACAGTGGAAATGTTATTGATTTTCCCCTGGTGGTGCCAGCTGCCCCTGTGACTTATAGGGGGCGCTATGTTCCAGTAACACTGCAGTATAATAACTGGCCTGTACTGTTCCTCTCATCCGCCTGCTGCTGCTCATACAACTTATTGAAGCAAGTTTAATTCATGTGGAGATTATAGTAATACTCTTCACCTTCATTAGGATTTCCAGGCGGGTTGTAATGACCAAATGCTGTAGTCGCAAGTCACACTAATGTCACGTCAATAGTCTAGAATTCCCATTTCGAGAGAGTGTGTTTGTGGAGCGGCTGCAGTCCCAGGTGCATTCGGAAAGGTACTGTCTTTTCCTCTGGTGGTCCCTTCAAATAGCTCTTACTTTAGCTGTCCTTGTAGGGGTAAAGCTGCAGGTGGTATGTGTGTTCATTACTGCAGCTTCTATATGCATCTTTGCTAATTATACTGTCATTTATCTGTTCACACCCCGTGTCTTTCATGCAATCCATCTTATATTAATATCGGTGCTTAATACTCCCCGAGCAGCAAACAATAGCCATCTGTTGGGGTGTCTGAATTACTGTGTGTACGTTTCAACCGCAGGGATGTCTGTGCAGGTGTTTTAATGCTATGACAGTGAGAAAAGCAGCTGTTAGTATGTTACCCAAATGAACATTGACAACACTAATCCTGTTCTTGCTGTCTATAGATATAAATGTATCAAAAGTATTCGGCATTCACATAAAAAATATAAGACCTATAAAGGGGGAAATATTACTATATGTATTACTTTGTCATGTATACTCTTATACATTACTATATAGTGTATAAAGAATACAGAAAATATGAAACCACAGTTTATAGAGTAGATAGATAAATGACTTAATTCTGTGTAATGTCTATGTTATGATGGTGGAGGATAGCAGAGAAAAGTGTCCCTGGAACACATTAATGACTGGGTGGTCCTCAGTTCCTCCTGACACACAGATCGTTGGCCCGCAGTAGTGCTCGATCACTGAACGGTGCCTTCTCAGCGAAGAACAGCAGCGAGCCACACCACAGAGGAAGAGAAGCCGTCTGCTAGGGCTGCTCTGCTCTTTCCTGTCGCTGTGTGCTTGTAAATAATCGGCAGAGAAAACAAATCATTAAATGGCTTTCGAGATCAGAGCCTTGACTGAAGATGTTTTGATCATTCTGAAACCTAAGTGCTATTGACTGTCACCCCCCTAGCCTCTCTTGAGCCCATTTCTGATCTATTGGCTTCCCCTCAATGCAGCCTGTGTTCTACAAGGGAAGGGTCAATCCCGCAGATAATTAACTGCGTGCCGTGAACGAGGAGCCCGCTGGCCTTCCAGAGCAAGACAGGTAACTGGCTGGCTGGGAGTCACACTAAGCAGCCAGTCTTACAAGCATCTCCTTCAGGCCATGTTTTCTAGGTAGCCATGTTGAGGAAAATCATTATGTGAATGGTGTATTTTCTTACTATCCACTCAGTATGAAAGGGACTATCATTTTCACAGCTGCAAATGGAAGAAAAACAAGAAACAGGGTTGAGTGGCCTCAAGTTTGTAATTGTGTTCTGTACTCTTCCCTTGCTAAATTTAGATTCTGAATGTTTTTGGCATTTCACACTTTTTCAGTTTGGCTCCCTTATTGAGGCAAGATTACTGAACAATTTGAGATTTTTTATTGCAAAGAGAATGATGTTTTTTGCCCTGAGCGCTTATTTAATTTTAAATAGTACAGGGTTATACAGCTGTGGTCTTGATGTTGTTACAGCTTTACTGACCGACAGTTTTCTTTTTAATGGGTGCTTAAGCTGTAATAAGTATTAAGTGTATCTGTACAGCTAAAGATTGCAGTGTCCACTATACCATTGCAGATGCTGTTGTAGTAGAGTGAGGTAGGAGTCTGCCCAGGTCTAGTATCTCTTGAATTCAGAACTGTACTGTGTACTTACAAATTGAAAAAGTAATGAGCTGTAACACAGGATAAAGGTATGTAAAATGTTAAAATTGTAACCGGTATAAATTAATTCAAATAATTGTTATATTTGTCATAGAGGACATCTTAATCAGCTGTGAGAAGTCAGGTGTTTTTCTTTCTATGTGAAGCGGATAGGTGGGAATTCATTGGTCATTGACCGTTCTGTTGTCGTGGGGTTTTGGGGATATAAATCTTAGGAGCTTGTTTTCTTATATTAAAAAGGAGGGTCTGGTAAACAAATCAGTTTGTGGCCGAACAGAGGCCAGAGAACCTCAGTTTCGCACTGCTGATGGCTAGTGGTTTTGCCTCGGGTAGACAGAAAGTCGGGGTGACGAGTTGTACTTCCGTCCAGCAGTTCGGTGTCTCAAAACTGTTTAGCGATGTGTTGTTCGCCTGGGGGATGCAGAATCAGGAAGCGGGTGCAAGCAATTCAGCACCACATTTCTCTTTCATATTAACAACTTATTTTTTCCTTCTTTTATTTTCCTTCTCTTCCTCTCCCTATCCCAACGAAACCCTGAGGTGTTAATGGCACGCTCCTGAAAGAGGTTGAGAAATCCACATACCATTAGACAGAGCACACGCACTTTATTGGCTGCTTTCAGAATCGGGGTGTGGGAGAGATCACACATCTGGAGGACTTCAGGGAATATTTTAGGAACATCTGGAGAAACATACTGGAATTTAAGGGTCTCGCTTTGATATTTTTTTTTTCTTCTCCTATGGTTGAGTTCCAGCATCTTCAAAGTTCTCAATGGTGTTCAAACATTAGAGACTCTCATTGCCTTGCATTACAGGTTGAGTCATTCCAGGCTTTATGATCAGCCAAATTAGAGCCACATGAGATGCTTTCCAGAAAGGTTTGGCTAATTAAGTTCAAGATAAGTAAGACCAGTCAGCAATGGAGTGCACTTATACTTAGGAATTTGTTTCCAACTGAAATATAAAACTCCTAATAAAAATTCTATTAAAGCCATAAGAAAACTTAAATTAGTTAAATTAAATAATAGTTGTCATCAATTATTGACATATTAGACTAACCAAAGAAAGACATTATTGATCTGAAGTTCAATGGCAAAGAAGAGCAAATGTGAAGAGAAACCTAACTGAAAATCAACTGATTAAAAACATAATAAACTGAGCCTAAATCTTGCAAGTGTGAAGTGATACTGATAAGAGTTTCAATATATATTGAGAAACTGCAACGGTTATGCTAGGAGGGACTGTATAATTTGCTCATCTCAACTGTTTATGTGGTTGTAATGTTCGGTGAATTTTTTTTTTTTTTTTTAATCCAGATTTTGCTGTAGTATCAAGCTATTTGCTGTAGTTTGCTGGTTGAAGCACATTTTAAATGTTGGATTAGAAGTTGGTTAATGTTCACAGTGAAATGAGAGTCATGCTTACAAGCATGCATTTCACTTTCGGAATACATTCAATGATTAATGTAAGGTGGCTGACTGAGCCCTCATTCGGTACATGGCTTCAAAACAAACACACAGGACCGGTCTATTCAATTGCTCGGAGTAAAACCCTCTCGCTGATACTGATTCTCATTTAAAAAAAATCCGTATCTGTATTCCTATAAAGCAGCCTGTGTCTGAGGACAGCTGTCATTTTCAGTGGCAGTTAATTAGTCTGACACCTAAATAATATGCAGATCCTTTATTCTGAACTGTGACTTCCTGCGGTACAGCCTGAATCCTAGCCCTGCCCAACACCAAAATGTCAAGCGAAGCCAATACAGATCTGCACCCAGTTGAGTTCAGTCAGCAGAATACCAACCCTGACCATGGTCAAATGCTACATTTACTGGTGCCTTGTTTTAAGAATTACTCAACTTTATAAATCAGAACAAGGTCAGGTCTCTCAGCGACAGGAAGGTTTGTGTAAAAGTGTGTAATGGGATGGGCAGGTGGAAGGGGTTGGTAGGCAGCACAAAATAATATGACATTTTGTGATGAATCAATGGGACTGGGACTTGAAGATGTTGGGGAACACTGAGCGTTTGCATTTGGGCACTGGGTTGGGCATTAGAGGGAGTCTTTGTTCTCATCTGACAGCAATAAGCTCCTCACTTCTGCTCTGCATCGTCTCTTACTGCTCTTTTCTTCTCTCTGATTTCTTAATACATTCCCACACTGTGGCAATGATGACATTGAGAGAATTGGTACAGCGCTTCATCTCGGCATAACGCCAACACTGGCAGAGAAGGGGGGATGCTGTGGAAATCCTCATATCTGTATTTACATATGTCAGACAGATCTGTGAATTTGCTCTGTGATCATTAACAGTGTGCTGCATGTGTAATTATGAATGCTGGATACAGAGCTTCAGAAAGAAAACCCTGTTTATTGTTGTTGTCAAAATAAAGCAGTGAACACACGGGGGATCTCTGACTCCTATGATCTTGTTAAAATAATTGGTTCTCTTGGAGCGAATGGAGAGGAACGCATGAAGCGATAGCCGAACTGAACGCAATGTAATACTTCATTCATGATTGCAGCCGGAGAAGCAGACAAATGTATCTCATGCAGGACTTAAATAAGTTGAAATTCAGTCAACCGCTGTCTTCAAAAGCCTCTCTCTCTTTCAGTAACATCCAGGATCGCTTGTTTATTAACACTGCGTGGAGCATGTGTGTTGAGAATAGGGAAACCAAGAGTTATTAAAGACCATCACCCTGTGTAGAAATGCGTCGTATCCAATTGATGAAATTAAAGTATAGGTCAGCATCACATGCCCACTGCGTAATTCAGCATTTAGTTACCTGTGTGGGCGGTCATAAAACCAGAGGCCAAAAATCAGTGGTCAAGAAGTACTGTCTTTAAATCGAGGAGGCTCATATTGTCAGTGCCTTTATTCTATCTAATTTTGTGGGTAGATCTTCATGCTTTTTCCTGCAGTTTACGTTTGCATAAAAAATTCATTAAATTGTATTTAACTTGATACTGACTACCGTTTCTTCTGGATAGCTTTAAAAAAAAAAAGCAAAACAAAAAAGCTGTTTTATAATGTTCATAAGATCTACTTTTCTTTCAAGGGAAACAAAACCTTCCCCAGTATTCACTTTATACATTGTCAAAACAATCTTTTACAGGCAACCAGTCAGCTAATGTTTTAATCTTCACGGAGATGCTATATTATAATTCTTTCTCTGCATATGTCCAACACGATTCTGCCTGGATGCTCAGTATAGTGTCGGAAAGTTTTTTTTTTTTTTGCATCTGTGCATTAGTGCTGTGTAGTGAGCACATCATCATTTTCAGCTGCTGCATTATTTATTTGCTGTGGTACCTCCATCTGCCTGCCTTCTGATTTACATGTGCAGAAATGACTTAATTACCTTCACCAGCTTTGTTACAAACATCTCCAAAATGCTGGTTAATAGCAGAAACCTTGGCTAGAACAGCAGCTCTCTGTCACAGTCCTAACACAAAGAGAGTGTCTTGCCATTCATTTTAAAATCTCTATTTTCAATTGCAGTACTAGTAGTGAATCAAAAGGACTGTAAGTCATGGCAACAGGCTGGCACCCCACCTTGACAGCCAGAGTGTCTGAGCCTCCTGGCAACCCACCTGCGTACAATTCACATATCTGAATATGCAAAGCAAGTTATTTGATCAGGAGGTAGCCTGTTCTATGGTGTGGTTGGGCATCTGTTGCAATTGGTATGTTTTTTTCTTTGCAAGCCTACAAACTGGGAAATTGTTGCTTTGGTACTCCCCAAGTTAAGGAATGAAAGAAAGAGAAAGCAATAATGAACAAAATAATGAAAATGGATCCATCTGGCTAAGCAACAAGCCACTGAATTGTGTGTCTTTCATGTCTAAATGTGTGTGTGTGTATACATGTGTGTATGTATGTATATATATATATATATATATATATATATATATATATATACACTCACCTAAAGGATTATTAGGAACACCATACTAATACTGTGTTTGACCCCCTTTCGCCTTCAGAACTGCCTTAATTCTACGTGGCATTGATTCAACAAGGTGCTGAAAGCATTCTTTAGAAATGTTGGCCCATATTGATAGGATAGCATCTTGCAGTTGATGGAGATTTGTGGGATGCACATCCAGGGCACGAAGCTCCCGTTCCACCACATCCCAAAGATGCTCTATTGGGTTGAGATCTGGTGACTGTGGGGGCCAGTTTAGTACAGTGAACTCATTGTTATGTTCAAGAAACCAATTTGAAATGATTCGACCTTTGTGACATGGTGCATTATCCTGCTGGAAGTAGCCATCAGAGGATAGGTACATGGTGGTCATAAAGGGATGGACATGGTCAGAAACAATGCTCAGGTAGGCCGTGGCATTTAAACGATGCCCAATTGGCACTAAGGGGCCTAAAGTATGCCAAGAAAACATCCCCCACACCATTACACCACCACCACCAGCCTGCACAGTGGTAACAAGGCATGATGGATCCATGTTCTCATTCTGTTTACGCCAAATTCTGACTCTACCATCTGAATGTCTCAACAGAAATCGAGACTCATCAGACCAGGCAACATTTTTCCAGTCTTCAACTGTCCAATTTTGGTGAGCTTGTGCAAATTGTAGCCTCTTTTTCCTATTTGTAGTGGAGATGAGTGGTACCCGGTGGGGTCTTCTGCTGTTGTAGCCCATCCGCCTCAAGGTTGTACGTGTTGTGGCTTCACAAATGCTTTGCTGCATACCTCGGTTGTAACGAGTGGTTATTTCAGTCAAAGTTGCTCTTCTATCTGCTTGAATCAGTCGGCCCATTCTCCTCTGACCTCTAGCATCAACAAGGCATTTTCGCCCACAGGACTGCTGCATACTGGATGTTTTTCCCTTTTCACACCATTCTTTGTAAACCCTAGAAATGGTTGTGCGTGAAAATCCCAGTAACTTAGCAGATTGTGAAATACTCAGACCGGCCCGTCTGGCACCAACAACCATGCCATGCTCAAAATTGCTTAAATCACCTTTCTTTCCCATTCAGACATTCAGTTTGGAGTTCAGGAGATTGTCTTGACCAGGACCACACCCCTAAATGCATTGAAGCAACTGCCATGTGATTGGTTGGTTAGATAATTGCATTAATGAGAAATTGAACAGGTGTTCCTAATAATCCTTTAGGTGAGTGTATATATATATATATAGTTCAAAACTTATAATTTTTATAATCAACAGCAATTTTCCTAACAGCTCATAATAGATGATTAATAGTTCACTTTTACAAAAGGACACAATTCTCTGAGTGCTAACGTCATGCAGGTCAGGCAATGACATTTTGTCTTTTCACCCCAAAGGGAAAAAGTGTTTTGATCCCAATCAGAGTCCCATGTCATCTTATCTAATGTGTTTATCTAGAAGGCAACTCATTACACATTCAGTCAACACATACAGTCAACAACTGCTTGACTGACATTTACTTAACATGAGTCTCTCGATATGGCTTTTTGTGAAATTCAGATTTGCTTACCCACGTCTTTTCAAGCTGAAACTTGAGTCAGAAAAAAAAAAGACGACCACGGAAATGACTGTCCCAAATGCGCCGCTCCTTCCTCTAAGCATTTTCATGCTAATATGTTTTAAACTGCCTAGTTAAAAAACATTGGCATAAGCTTTCTGCAGAACAAGTTTTTGTGGTTTCAGATCGCTGATGACTAAATTACCACGGGACTATGGCTTCTGGTTGGTTGGGCAATTGAATGAAATGACTTTTTGATTTTCACTGCAACGTCTGCCATTTTTTTACAAGATGTCAGTCTGCATTAAGTAAACATTAAGGACTGGATTCAATCCTCCAGTTTTTAAACCACTTGAATGGTAATGTGCACTATTTATTTTAGCATCAAAGTCAACACTTTTTTATGACCACTTTTTAAAACTCTACTAACTTAGGGTTGGAATACATCAAAACATTGACCTGCCTCCTGGTGCAAATGGCAATTTCTGTATTTGAATGTAGTATTTTATAGCATTTGATTGTTATTTAGAAACATTTCCTAACATTACTTTGGAATATATATATTTTTTCCCCAATATAGCATTTAGGTGTAGTAGAAGATGTGCATTGTTATTAAATAGCAATCCAAAAACAGACAAAAGTATTTGGACTACTAATTCAAAAACTGTTGCAACCAAATGACTTAAGTAATGTGTTTCAGTATTGCACAATAAAGATCATGCTGAATTATTTTCTAGAGAATCTTTTGTTTATCTTCTTGGAGAGGAAGTCTCAGTCATTTCAATCTTCTACTATGATTTCTTTTCAGTTTACGGTTAATGTGGTCTCCTTCTCGTGTAATTGCATACATACACATTTGTTCTTTTTGGACTTGTAATAGTATTTATTTAAAATTACTTTGCTTCATAATCTGCATTTTCTTTGGAAGAAAACCTACACATATTTGAAAGAATTCCATAGCCAAAACAAATTGGGTAAAAAACCTGAGTAAAAGTCGACCTAATAAACTTAATCTGAAAAACATATTCAATTTAATATGATATATTTGTATACAAAATATCAGTTCTTCTACCCCAAACACATACTTCCACTGTTTATCCTTAGACTTACTTAGGATAAAACCATGGGACTGAACAATTGCATATACCAGTGTTCTTATTAAGTTCTGTGGAAGTTTTATGTTTCAGTTTTTGTTCCAGGTTAGCCACTGGTATGTAGCTCGGTGGTATAAATAACTTAAAGAATATATAACTTAGACTATGTACAGTACTCAGTGTTTGAAAATGGATATTTGAATATATGTGGACAAATGCAAACTCTTTTAATGTGGTTTTCATTTAGGTTTTTCTGGTCACTGAGGGAGAGGGAATTTTTATTTGTGGAATATTCTAGAAGAGCTGGATTTCTGGCAGGAGTTGCCGTTCATAGTGATCCTGTGTTTCGCTCAGTCTGCTGCTGACAGAGTTTGGCTGTGCTGCTTTTTTCTGTCTTTCCGCTTTCCACTTCAATCCCGTCTCTCATTTCATCATAAAACTCACCTGCGTTCATCCACAAAGCCACTCTCCTTTGCTGTGATTTTATATTGCTGTGATTTTACACCTCACTGCCCTCCCTGTTCCTGAACAGATGAACATGAAAAATTGAGCGGTACAGCAGAATAGGAGGCAATTTTGAAGATCAAGGATCAACCCTTGACATTACTCAGTCAGCCCTGGGGCAATGTCTAACTGTTTCTCAGAACGATGCGAGTGGATTGGCTGTGCACACCTGACAAATTGGTTCCTTCATGCCTTTTCCTTTTTATTTTTAATTTACTTTATTGTGTATAGCAAACTTTGCCGGTCTGATGGCCTACTTCTGGAATAAAATAAAGTAAAGTTTGCTGTGCTTTTAAATGTTAAATTTGGCTTTACGTATCCATTTCATTCCACTTATCACCATGCACTAATTCATACATGTAAAAATTAGCAGCATTTTCATCTTTAAAAATAATAATAATCAAAGGTAAAATGAAGGCTACATCAGTGGATTATCCTTTTGTGGTTTGCATTTGTATTTAGTGGAAATTTGATTAGAAAATTTTAAAAATACATTAAAAACCTACAGTGTATGTACAGTGCATCCAGAAAGTATTCACAGCGCTTCACTTTTTCCACATTACAGCCTTATTCCAAATTGGATTAAATTAATTATTTTCCTCAAAATTCTAACAACAATACCCCATAATGACAACGTGAAAGAAGTTTGTTTGAAATCTTTGCAAATGTATTAAAAATAAAAAACAAAAAAAGCACATGTACACAAGTATTCACAGCCTTTGCCATGACACTCAAAATGAGCTCAGGTGCATCCTGTTTCCACTGATCATCCTTGAGATGTTTCTACAACTTGATTGGAGTCCACCTGTGGTAAATTCAGTTTGGACATGATTTGGAAAGGCACACACCTGTCTATATAAGGTCCCACAGTTAACAGTGCATCTCAGAGCACAAACCAAGCCATGAAGTCCAAGGAATTGTCTGTAGACCTCCGAGACAGGATTGTATCGAGACACAGATCTGGGGAAGGGTACAGAAACATTTAAGGTCCCAATGAGCACAGTGACCTCCATCATCCATAAATGGAAGAAGTTTGGAACCACCAGGACTCTTCCTAGAGCTGGCCGCCTGGCCAAACTGAGCGATCGGGGGAGAAGAGCCATAGTCAGGGAGGTGAGCAAGAACCCGATGGTCACTCTGACAGAGCTCCAGTGTGTCTCTGTGGAGAGAGGAGAACCTTCCAGAAGAAAAACCATCTCTGCAGCACTCCACCAATCAGGCCTGTATGGTAGAGTGGCCAGACGGAAGCCACTCGTCAGTAAAAGGCACATGACAGCCCCGCCTGGAGTTTACCTGAAGGACTCTCAGACCATGAGAAACAAAGATTGAAATCTTTGGCCTGAATGGCAAGCGTCATATCTGGAGGAAACCAGGCACCGTTTATCACCTGGCCAATACCATCCCTACAGTGAAGCATGGTGGTGGCAACATCATGCTGTGTGGATGTTTTTCAGTGGCAGGAGCTGGGAGACTAGTCAGGATCGAGGGAAAGATGAATGCAGCAATGTACAGAGTACATCCTTGATGAAAACCTGCTCCAGAGCGCTCTGGACCTCAGACTGGGGCGAAGGTTCATCTTCCAACAGGACAACGACCCTAAGCACACAGCCAAGATAACAAAGGAGTGGCTACAGGACAACTCTGTGAATGTCCTTGAGTGGCCCAGCCAGAGCCCAGACTTGAACCTGATTGAACATCTCTGGAGAGATCTGAAAATGACTGTGCACCGACGCTCCCCATCCAACCTGATGGAGCTTGAGATGTCCTGCAAAGAAGAATGAGAGAAACTGCCCAAAAATAGGTGTGCCAAGCTTGTAGCATCATACTCAAAAAGACTTGAGGCTGTAATTGGTGCCAAAGGTGCTTCAACAAAGTATTGAGCAAAGGCTGTGAATACTTATGTGCATGTGCTTTTTTTGTTTTTTATTTTTAATAAATTTGCAAACATTTCAAACAAACTTCTTTCACGTTGTCATTATGGGGTATTGTTTGTAGAAGTTTGAGGAAAATAATGAATTTAATCCATTTTGGAATAAGGCTGTAACATAACAAAATGTGGAAAAAGTGAAGCGCTGTGAATACTTTCCGGATGCACTGTAAATGTGTGTGTATGTGATATTTTGTTATTTTGTGTATTTACTTGTTTGGTGTTTTTAATAGATCACTAATGTCATTCAAATCTAATGCTAGCCTTTGTTTTAAATATGCAGTAATATTGGCTTTCAACATGCGCTAAACATCAGATCACAGAATAAACTGCTCCTGCCACCCAAAGACACTGTTCCCCCAGTGAATTTGTTTGTTTACTTCGTTCCCTCACCCATCAACTTGATTATTTTATATCCCCTGTCCTTCCCGTGTCCCTCCTCTGTGAATGAACTGGAAGGAACTTATGTCTCCCTGGCAACAACCCAGACACTTCAGCCCACCCTTATAAACTATTTAAAAAACCGAGTCTACCTGCAGCACCAGCTGAAAGTCTGCACTGGACCCTGTCCCCAGAAAAAAATAACTCAATATTTGTTTTGTAAATGACAGCATGCTGTAAAAAATTAATCCCGCCTGCAGTCTTGCTCGATCATGTGACTTGACCTAGTTTTCCGTTTTCCCCCCCTCCTCTGTTTGTGAACATTTCAGTTGTTGCGTGTGTATTTTGTCGACTGAGTGGTTTGATTTAATGCATTGGCAGTTTTTTGGGGTGTTTTTTTCTTTTATGCTTGAATTCACATACTGCATTATATTCTTCCAAAACATGCATATTTAATTCATTATTTGTTTAATTGTGTCCCTAATAGCACATTTTGTGGAAACACTGAGATGAACATTATTTGTGAGGGAGTTTGGTAGAAGGTTGCAAGTTTGTGTGTCTGCTGTATTTTTAAAACTTGGAAAAGTTGGCCTATCTATTTTTGGAGCTGGTTCTATTTCAGCTGGCGAGGAGACAAACCTGTCTGATCACTGAAGCCCACAAACAAACACAGAGAGCAAGTTCAGTGAGATAACTTGTTTATTTGTGCTCTACCTGGCACTCCCGTTACTGTTTAGTTAAGATGCCAAAACAACCCAAAGTTGACAATTTTAATATTCATGTGTTTGAGTGACTTAAAAGGTACAAATGGTAACAGTGTAATTTCTACCTCTAAATGCAATTCAAGTTTCTGAGGTTCTTTAGTTGAATACTCCTGCTGATTTAAAATTAGATTGGTTTTTCATAAGCCCTTCATTTACATGGCATACGTGAAGGAGAGAGTCCTCCTTCTGAAACTACGCTCATGCTCAAATATAATTTTCCATGGGAATCATGGAAATCGGAAAATCACACCCTATCAACTTGAGTATAATTTTGTTGAACGTGGGACAGTTTAATTAGAAAACATGTGCTGAATCATTTTGCTCAGGCATTTGTTGCCGTATCTTTGTGTTTTTTCAGGGTGGTTTCATAGCCCTAGTCACTCAATTGTGTTTTACACCGAGGAATGTGAGTCTTTCACATGATCTTCTCATGGCGGAAATCACTGTCGAACAATGAGAGCTGAAGATCAGGATGCAGTGCAGTCTTGCGTTTTTCTCAAATATCATTGGCATGAAAATAATGTAACTGCCAAATGGTTTGAAATAAGTCGATTGGCAAATGGTTCTTGTTTTGGTTGTAAGACGGTGACTTATGAAATTAAGGATGTATGTTCCATATGTGGTGATATTCTACGGTGCTAGCAACTATCTTTTGTCTTGTTTTAGTCCTCTGTCTGAGTGCCAAAAGACCACAAATGTAAGGAGCATGACTGTGTCCATTCATATAGAAAATTACCTAGCACTTTCAAAGGGCTCTAGAGATTTAGTTACGAACCAGGGTGTTATTAGTCATTTCTTGATTGAGCTTGAATGGAGGTGTATTGTCTGTTTGATTTGTTTTTGTTGTTGGTTTTAATGATCTCTGTTAACTCTGAATTAGGGCACTAGAGGAGAAATACCTGCATGGTAAAAGGACGTGTATCTAAGGAGATGCACAGGATCAGTTGTCACCTGTTGCGATGCAGCAATGGCTCCATTGAATAGCATGTTTGTTTGTGACCAGTGTGCAGTGTAGTGTCTACTGTGTTTAGTCTACCTGCATTGCTGCAGACTGCAGAGTCCTTTGCATCCATTTTAATCTTAGCAGCTGGGGAAGTGCATAAACCCAAGGTTTTCACACAAACCTAGTTCCCTGCTGAACAGAGGTTAACCTGAGCAAGGAGGCCTGCCCGTGCTGGCACCGACAGCGTCTGTGTTACACAGGGTGCCCAGTGGGACATGTGGCACGCAGCCATTCCTGAAGAGTCCCATCAGGGTCGAAAGCAGGTAAAGCCCTACTCAGATTCACTCTCATAAGCGGGCCATCTGCAGAAACCTTGTGCAGGTCTTCAGTGCTCACACCCAGGGGTTTATTTGTTGAAGTGTGTGGTTTATTCAGGCTTTTCCAGCAGAATTATTTAAAGAAGATATGATTGACTAATTTCTAAGCAGAATGTTCCTTGTTTTTCTATCATATGAAACTTTGACTTTCCTTTTCTACAAATTTACCACTGAAGTGCTTCATATTTTTTCAGTATAACTATAAAATAAAATAAATATAATCCTAACTGAAAAACACGAAGTAATAATGCACTAAACCTAACCTAACTCCGAAATATTTTTTTGGAGTTTTTGGAGAAGATGGTAAGCTAAGAAATTCCACCTTTCTTAGCTGTGTTCCCAGTGATAGACCATTGGCTGGAAAGCACTGTTTGTTTAATAAAAGCAGAGCAATGAAGACCTTTAGCTAAATGCTTCAAATAATGAATGAATAATCTAACAGGGAGACTATTTTAGAAGCATACTCATCCAAGGGCAAGGCACTAGGACACTGTAATCCTTTACTTCATCCTTTGATTACTCTCTTAATTCATGCAGATAGAGCATTTAATGGCTGGAGGATAAATTAAGGGGATTAAAGGGAATATTTGCATGATCTAATTTAGCGCCTTACTACATCTCCTCTCATGCTTGCTCACTTGTTGTTTTTCTCCTGGATTTCTGTTGTTACAGTCTTGATGGTGGGACATTAATCCTGCATGAAGCAAAATGGAAAGCAAAAAGAAAAGTCATGTTTGCAGCATATAGAGGCTGTGCTGAATTACATGGATTATTTAGTTTGAATATGAAAATAATGAAGAAGAATTTATGAAGTAATTTTTCCAGCAATAGCTTTATCTTGTTCCATTAAAAAAAAAATGGATGTCATTCAATATTGCTTCTTAAGGTCTGACTTAACTGAAGTATGGTTTGGACATCCTGAACTTTCAAAAAATAAACAGATGTTTTTAAAATGCTGTGGTCAATAAGAGCTAATATCACTGCAGTGGATGACAAAGGGAACTGTTTCGCTCCCCATTCTGCTTGGGATCAGGAGAGCGATTCACTGCGGGTCTCTGAAAGAGTGTTATGGAACTGTTTTGCAGTTAAATAGCACATTTACAGTAATGCTTAATAAAAACACATTGAAAGCATAATTCCCTTATGGCATGTGTCAAATGAATAAATAGGAAATCTTACCCATATGATTTTTAAATTGAAAACACCCCATTTTTATTCCTAAAATGGTTGTCCCGTTTTAGTTTTTTCCACCAGGCTTTTGCTGCCTGCTATGAAAATCCGTATTCAAATGACATTCAGACATAGCCTAAGCAATTTATGCATCATGTGCACATTCCCCATTGAAGCTATGTAAGAGTACACACTTTCCCTCCAGCTATTCCATATTAATAGTGTATTTAACGCCAGCCTTTTTTTTTTTTCTGGACACAAATCACAGTCCAAACTGGCATGATGTGCGCAACAAATAATTTGCCGCTCTGTTCCCGTGGAAGATAAGGCCGAGCATCTTTCACCGTTTATCTCACAGAGCATTCTGGCCTTTAAAAAAAAAACTGTAGGAGAAATGGCTGGATCACATGAATCCCTTCAGAGCTTAGGTTATGCAATGCAGCTTAAATGAGCCGTGCAAATTTCTCAGCATGGAATGTGTTAAGCGAGAAAAACTGGAATAAAAAATTATAATACTAATAACTGCATGTATAAGGTACGGTTCCTGTTGCTGCTCGAAACTGGGTCAGTGACTAGAACAGACATTGTTTGGCTATCAAAGGATTGAGCTTGGGATGGCAAGACAAGACAGCATGGGATCTTTTATTATAATGCAGACAGAGAGCGCAGGAACTGGAGCTTGACCAAGTTACTGTAGGTTGTCTGGAGTGAGTGGTGTGTCTGTGTGTGTTTACCTAGGCATATGTTTTAAAGACCCATTTACAGCACTGAAGTGCAAACCAGATTTGATACAGTTACTAAAGTAAATAAACTTTTGATACTCGTATCTGAGTTGAAATGCCATTAACATAATCATCATGATGTCAAAACCAATAGTGTGTTCTGGAATTGTACCCTTATACAGTCTAAAGTGCATCAGTAATGATTAATAAAGGATCATTCTGGGGATATCCCCCAAAATATTTAATGCTGGATTTCCAGTGGCTTTAATGAAGATATGCTTGCAAATCAAAATGGAGGGTTTGTAAATGTATCCAGTTGGGTGTTGGGTTTGAAGTTTTGATTTAATTGACTCGTAATCCCTTCTTATGTAAAACCTCTGGCTCAGTTGATACTTTGACTCTATAATGGTAGCAGACTAGCTGCATTACCCTTCAAATTGTATCATGGGATGTATTATTTTAGTATTTTTGGGATTATTTTAGTGTTCATGTTGCCTCCGCCATACAATACGATTAATCTTTCTTGGAAAATGAGGCTGTTTCTCACGTGAGATCAAGAGCCCTAGGCAGGTATGACTGAAGGGGAAAAGCTCTCAGCAACTCACTTCAGAGAAATCCAGATGCATCTTCTGGGTCACTCCACCAGGTCAGAACTGAAGTAGCTCAGGGTACATTAATGTGGGCAGGAGGAGGGGGTCTCTCTGTCCTTTATCTTTTTATGAGTCATATGATTATGAAGTCAGCAGCTGTTTAAATTATTCCATAATGGATTTTACCTGTTTGCAGGCCATCAATGCGGGAAAGGGGGACTATAAATTCATAACCACATTTGCACACGTCCCACTGTGCCAATCACTGGTTTTAGGCCTAGGTTTACATAACTGACTCTGTTCAATGTCACTCGTACATACAAGCACATAAAGGGCAGTTCTCTCTTCATTGATGCTCTTCTTGGTAACCTAAGCAGAAGTGTCGCGAATGTGAGTCTTTCAGGTGTCCTACGTGTAAGTAGCTGTAAACATACGAGCCAGCCACTGTGTCATTTCATTCGGTAGTTAAAAGATGCTGGTAGCTGTATTATGTAAACAGAGTGCTATTTTACATGGAGACGGTGTGTGTATATGGTAATATGTAAAAGTATTTGCCATATTTATCTAGTATATTGTGGTGGCTGCTTTACTCTCAAGTGGCACAGTGTCCATCTGGCCATACTAACATAAATAAATATATATAGAGAAGAACGTGCTGTACTGATTAAATATAAGCGATTCTTATCACTGCTTCGGTGTTGCTGGCTGCTGACATTTTTGGTTTGGGGAAACGGGAAGGAGGTGACGTTAGTGCTACCTGACAAGACAAGAAGGCGAGGGCATAGCACTGGGAAACGAACACAGGCAGGTTCGTAGTCACCTTCTCCACAGCAGGGCCCGCAGTCCTGCGATCGTGTCACTTAGGGATACGTTCACTGGCAGCCAGCAAGCCGAGAGAGCGAGAGAGCTGACTGGGGAAAAGCAGCACTCCCAGTAATCAGTGTACAGTGATTGGATATAGGCTATGGGATGTTGATATATTTTTTTTTTTAATATAAGCATTTCAAAAAACTTTTTCCTGTTACTCATAATGCAAAATTATTTTTATTATAATCTTTTTTCAATTATTTATTTTTAAGATTGTACTCTTGAACTGACACATAATTTTAAAATCTGTACCTAAATTAGTTTCTTACACAATGCTTTGCAATGATTTTGCTAAACTAATAATATTAGTTATTTAGCGTTGCCGGAAAATTGTGGTCATGTAACTGATTAAAGTTTTAAAAGGCATTTAACATGGATGCTGGTTCTTAAATGCTTCCGTGTCTGCATTCCTGTCAAAATAACAGTTTTTGAATGTCTTTCCCAAGCTTAATTACACAAATTTAATTATGTTGTTTGCCAAAGGAACTTTTAAATGCATTGCAGTAGAAGAACTGTTGTTTACAGAGCCTCAGGGAAGATTTGTCACACACACACATGCACACACACACACTCTCTTTCAAATAGTCCACATAACCTAATTATCACTCCTTCTTTCCTGTGTTTCTGTCATTCTGTCTTCTGCGGCCAACATCCCTTTATCCCATTCTGTTGCTCCATTTATCTTCTCTTTTACCTTTTTTCCTAAATTTATATTTTTTAATTATTATTTTTTAAATACAACGCTAAGCCATTTCACTCTATGCTGTAATATACCAATGAGGATATATGTCTCAATGTTTCTTCTCAACTAGTTATTCATTCCTGAAGAATAACATTCTTTGAAGGTTAAGTGCCAAACTGCATCTGTAAACAAATGCAAAAGATGCATTAAAAGTGACCTTGAAAGAAACGTAGTGTAAGGGTTTGAGTTAAGTTGGGTGCATGGATTAAATGAAGAGTGTATAGTTTTGGGAGGAGAAGGGTGGTAACTTTGATTTTCATAATATTTACAACACCGTTTTAATCGTTACAGTTGATTCAGCTTTCAAGCAACAGTCGGTTTCATAACTATGAATATTATAATTCATTATGGCAATTGTGAGTACTAAAATCTAGAAATACATAGTCTTGCTGCTCTAGAGATAGCAGTAGTCAACACTTTTTGGTTTACCTTGGACATTTTGCAACTACTGTGTGGGACTTTTTAAATTACTGTCCATACATATTGTTAAGAATGTCTTTATTATGCTTAATCTAAATCTTAATCTTTTGTGGTCTTAAATGCCATTCAAAAAGGTGCAAAACCAGAATAAATGTAAAAAAAAATATATAATCTGACAATCCAATAACTTAACTTGGTGGGGAACAGTGCTGTTTGCAATGATTAGAAGTCCAAAAGGAATCGATAAGTTGAAGGTAAATTAATAGCATGTCATGCAGAAAAATTGGATGTGTAAGATAAGCTCTGTACACATTTCAGCAGATTGCAGGGTAGTTAGTGAAGGTCATTCCCTAGGCTTGAAGTGCTGAAGAGCAGAACCACCAGTTGCACTTCCCAAATAAGATGCAGCAATTGAACGGAGATCGGATTTCAGTAGTAGGAGAAACCCTCATAAACGCCTGCTCACAGCTTCTCACCAATCTGAGTTTAGGTTTTCTATTTTTGAAGTCTGTGTGCACATGTACAGTACTGTATATATCCATTTCTAAACAGATTTTATTTGTATCTTATTAGCTGTAGTAATGTACTGATTACTAGCACGATTCTAGATCACATAATAGATGCACTGCAAGTCCTTTCTCAGGCACTTTGTGCTCTTTAATCTTTGGTACAATTGCTTTTGGTTCTCCTTTTCATTTCTTTGCATATGTTTTTATTTTAAAATGTTCAGTCTGATGAGAAATTTTCATTTTGTTTTTTTATGTATGCTTTGATTCTGTGCAAGTATAAGCTCGGTTGATTATAGTAAACAGATGTCCCTCTCAGTCAAAATCAAAGCCTGGTTGCTCTGTGCATTGACAATTAACACTTACCTGCATTGAAAATATCAACTCTGCTGGCTGAGGACGACATCATGTTTAAAGGTTATTTCATAATTACAGCATAAATTATGTTTATAGTAGAAATGAAAGTTTGGCGTATTCCATAGTGACGAACAACTAGAGCTTGCTTGTAGCTAGATTGGACACATGTTTTCCAGACTTCATAAAATCTTGGTTATTATTTGTTTAATGACTGGAAAGACCCGTGATTGTCAGATAACTGCAGTATAGTTCAGATATATAGGTTTTAAAGTGTTTTGCTTTTAATTACACTGGTGTTTTTCCTCCGTCAGGGGTGAGTTCAGATATGTTTTTTGCCTTTAGAAAGGAAGGCATTCAAATCTGAGTGAACTAGCATGAGGGCGGTGAGCAGGTTCCTCTTTTCATTGGCTGGGGATAATGCTGAACAGAAAGCCTCGAAAGCTAGGGTGGGATCCATGTGACCCATGTGCTGCAGAGAAAGCCCAGATTCACATTTCTCTCCAAACAGACAGGAAGTCTGGAAGAGGGAGGGGTGTAGCTCAGCTCGGTGCAGACAGAGTTGCCTGCCTTCACGAGAGGGTGGAGTGTCATTTACTTTTTCTGAAACAAGTTTGAAAAATGAACTCTGACCGCTCATCTGAACTCAGGGTCAAAAGTTCCCAGGTGTCACGTGCTGTTGAGCTGCCTTGCTGAGTAACGCGTTTCCTCGGCGCTCAGCTCTGTGAAAACATTGCCGCGCTTGGCTTGTGTAACCCGTGTGAGGCAGGGGCAGGGAGGAGGGCCGCATGGAATTTCACAACTATTTTAAGAAGCCGTGCGGTGGGGAGGCCTAAGATTAGTCCTCCCTCCCTCCCTCTCTCTCTTTCTCTCTCTCTCTCTCTATCTCTCTCTCTATCTCTCTCTCTGCTTCAGCAGTCTGTATGAGTTGCTCATCAGCTGCGAGAGGTCATATTTCACTTGGTGAACTGATCCTGTTGTTTGAGGAACGCGTGGCTAACTGAGCCATTTACTGGGCAGGAACGGGATCTCGCCTCACCGGCAGGCAGTGTAAATAAACAGCACATTCCCTTTAAATACTTTAACCATTTCGCTTCTGCCCCAGCTGCGCTTGTATTTCTAATGTCACACAATAAACTGCTTTTGTGTGGTTCTGTGTACTCACAGTTTTGTCTGAAAGAAGTCCTTTTACCTTTACAACATAAAGTTTAATACACTTCAACTATTTAATTACTTCTCTGATGGCAAACAAATGTTCTAGGTTTGAAACCAACATAAATCCCCATTCTTTAGATATAATTTTTTATATACTTTCATTAACTTCCATTGCTTGAACACACTCAACAATGTATCCTCAACTTTAAGAATTTAATCTTTTCACCCACCTTGAGTTTGTATCCGCTATTCTTGGAATATGCTTTTAAAGTATTTGTATTATTGTATCTGCCTTTCTTGGATCTATAATTAATTTAAAACTATAATTGCTTTCAGTTTCTCCTCAACTCATAAAGTGCTGTCTTAATTAAGTTCACTTTAATTATTATAAACTCTAATCATCTACTTTAGAATCATACTCTGGCATAGACTGTTTACTACTCTGATTCTGTCTTCCAGGGACTGACAAAATCAATCACCGATTTCATATTTACTGCAGCAGTGTTAAACTGATGTTTTGTGTCCATGCAACAACCTTTTACGAGTTCTCGGTCTTGTTCGTTTTTATCAAAAATCAGATTATTTTCTCGTGTCATGACAATCTCCTTTGAATCCCTTTAGATATAAATCCGTATACAGGTTTGTGGACATCGTATCTATACAGCAAGATTTCATAGTTGACGTGAAAATCTGCGATTCCAAGCAGAAGGCTGGGATTTATAAGCCTTTGTTTTGTGCTTGTCACTGCCTGGTGCCTTTGTGATTGAGACTAACAGTGGTGGACAGGTAACTATATCTGCTTGCCAATCGACTTGTGTTTTGACAAAGAAATGACAGACCAATGTAGCATAGCACTTGGCTTCTTTTAAAATGGTTTAATAAAATAAAAATGGGAAGGGAAGCTCTTTGGGTAAATCTTATTGTTATTTTTCCGCTATGGTAGCTGGTTTCTACAGTATGTGCTATTTCATGTGACCCATAACACCTGATGAGAAAACTCCAGCTGTGTTTATAAATGGCTTTGACTTTAAACTGATACCTCCCTGTGCTGTGTGTAGCCTGAATGGGTGTGGATCTGTCTGGATCTGCTCGACCACAGCAACACTCTGTGATTTGTGAGACTCATCTGTCACTATCAAACTTCTTAACCTGTGTCCAGTCAGGCTGCGATTTCGCGAAAGCCAAATGTGACAGCCCTGGTCTTTATAAATCCTGCTTCATAAAAGGCTGTCCGGGTAGCCGATGGTATAATGACTGTATTTTCATTTCTCTGCATGTTTTTTTTCCCTTTGCGACTTCAAATGTTTAACTGTTTTTTTCCTTCCATCATTCATGGTGTGAAGAACAGCAATAATCAAAGAGATTAGCAGTTCCCACCCACAAGTTTAAATTCAGTTTCTGAATAAAATAATTTTCTTAGAAAAGTAAGTCAAATTTAGATTAAAGGTTATCAAAAACAATATTTTATGACTGTGCTCCATTTAAAATATCCAAAACGCAGTCTTTTTGACAAAGCGGCTTATCAACAGTAATTATTTTACCCAGTGTTACATCTTGCAGCCTATAAAACCACATTAATCCATCCCAATATCTGACTTTATCTGGGTTGTACGCAGCAAGGAAATGGATGGGACACAGAGTACATTGTAAAGGAGCAAACAATAATCACGTGACAGTACAGGGATAGAAAGGCGAGGCTGTAGATTTGTTTGTCCACCAGAGGACGGATCAAAACTGAAGGTGACTGCAGCAGTATGTCATAGTCAATGTCAAGGGCTGGCTTCTTGAAACGGAGCCTGCCAGACCTTGACTCCGAAGAGCAGGGCTATCGCTGTGATGGACTGATGATCGGATGCATTGCCAGTTTATCTCAGCCCCCGTAGACAACGCAATGATGAGGATAGAGTGCATATCTGATATAAGGCTACTGTATCTTGCCCTCAAAAGCCCAGTGAAGTGATAACGCGGGCTGATTGCATGACTGATTCTGTGTAAATGGTTCTGGCCTGGCTCTGAGCCATAACAGTTCCTGTGAAAATATTCTTCATCATAATGGATTCCTTGTTAAAACTTGCAAAGTGCTTAATGGAAGGGATGGAATGTACAGTATCTCGAGGCGACTGTATAGACTCTCCGCTCCTTATGCTTCCCGATCTCATTGGTGGTGCAAATACAAAACTGTATCGTCCTGAATATTTTCTAAACATGCCACTACTTCAGCTGTTTCTTATAACCCTCAAAACCAGGCACTATCATTATTAAAGTTGCTCCTTCCCTGTACAGGAGGTTAGCACAAAATAATTTACAAGTTTGCAAAACTAAAGTGTCTATATTGCATTTTTCAAACTTGTCTAGTCATTTCCTTAAGTGTTTCCTTGTTTTTGTTTTTTGTGACCGAAATTCTCAACACAATTAAATTTGCCAACATAAAAAAAATGTGCAAGGGGGAAGCATCAGAATGAAACTAGTTACAGTCATTGTAAAAACACTTTTAGGTTATATGCTGATACTGCAGTTGCTTTATACATGTATAACTTGTTTTCAATCTAATCCCCCTGATATTACTTAATTACAAACATGTTTAGCTATTGTTTTGTTTAGGTGAAGCAAGGCACATTTTTACTTTTCTAGTGCATAGCTGTGCCTGGATATTGCATACTGTGTATCAGTTTACCTAATTTAATTAATGTAAACAAATAATATAATTAAATACACAAGCATTTAATGAGACTTGTTTCCATTCTGTTGTATGTGATAAAAAACAAAATTGAGGTTCATTACGTACGGTATGGTAAAAATGAATATACAATTTGCAAACAAGATGGTAACATACAAAACTGAATTTGTTTGGCAGCCATACCTAATGGAACTACACAATAACGTTCAGTTCTTTAGTAAGCCCCTGGCTTATTTCAAAGGCTAATTTCCTTTTAGTATACAGCACAAGCTAAAGTAATTGAACCATTTTAATTGGATCTAAGAAGAAACAAGGAAACAAACACTTCCAGACAGATTCTTCATGTCATTGTGGAATATTGTTAGTCTTATTTTCCACATTTTTTGTTATAGACTTCATTTTTCTTCTGCTAACCTGAAGATGGCAGGTGTCAGCAGCTTGCAGTGATATAGTCATGTTGGAAATTGATGATAATGCTGGAATTCCTTCTTTTCATATATATTTTGAACCCTTTCCCAAGATCACTGTTTGAAAGACTTTTATGACAAGGATGATATATAGAGCACGGATTCTGAACTTTGACCTTGTGCTCGATAACCAAGGTAACAGGCTACAAGGGGAGAAGTAGGACACAACAGCCCAGGGAAAGATCCGTCTCGTAAGTCATCAGTCTCATAAAGTCAGGGTTTCAAAGAAGTGGTTGTTATGAGAACCAATAAAGATGAAATCAAGATTACACAGTGACTCCAGAAACATTTAGAGGACGTTTCACCGTCTTCATTTTTGTGGCCGAAAAAAAACATTTAAAAAGTATGTTCCTAATCTCCCTCAAGCAACTAGCAGTACTTTTATGGAGAAGTCAATTTGCAGTGCAAAGTCCTGACTTCATCATTATTAAAACAATATAATTTAAGCTACAAAAAAATGACATTTTACATGCAACTTTTAGATTATACTAGATATATAGTAAATAATATACTGTTTTCTTTAGTTTGATCTGTCTATATACCAGTTTATCTTTTGGTCTCCCTGTTTATCTGTGGCTCTCTAGCTAGCTATCTACCCACCAGCTTACCTACTTACCTGTGTTTGGTAAACAACAATGAGTTTGTACCGAGTCAAAAAACGAAACAACTGTGAAGCCCAAGCCAGTGAAAAACACTCAAATAAATTCATACTTGACAAGAAAACTTTCAACTTTATTTTTGGTTGAATTTATATGACTTCAGTGCACATTATCTTTTTTGGTGCAGGGCTTAAACGCCTAATTTACATTATCTAAAGACAACCCCCCCCCAAAAGAAATACGATGCATTGTCAGTCTCAATCACAGTTCTGACTGGTGCGGACGCAGACAGACAGGATGTGCCGACTACAGATAAGCATCCAAAGTGTTACTCTTCACATCTAATCCTTGTTTTGTTCAACTGCTATCTGGTAAACTCTGGACAGATGTCAACGTCATTGACAAAGCACTGTCAAGGGAATAAAAATGCAGTTGATTGAAGTGCTCCATTTGAAGGGGCGGTGACGGTCCTGAGTGATTGCAGTCTCCTCTGTCACTTTACGGCACCTCCAAGGAGAAAAAGGAAGGGATTTAAAGAGAAACTGAGAGGTAATTCAAACGTCATCACTCGTAGGAGGAGTTTTTTTTTGGGGGGGGGGTTTCTGCCTTTAATATTTTCAGGGAAAAGTGTACATTAAGTTCTCCTCGCATTGCTTATTTATAAGAAACTTAAGGAATTAAAACTGAAACATAGCTGATCCTTGGACAAACATGAGAGAACCCACATGTTTTGCTGTTTGAGTTGTATTGTGCGCAGATTAGTTATGCAGTCTATTTGTATGTGATAATGTAGCACGGGTGACAAAGCTTTGCACAGCATTGAAAACAAGTATATTAAAGTACACTAGAAAGGTGCAATAGCCTACTATTCGAAATCACTGCTGTTTCAATAGTCTAGTAATTATATAATACAATATATAATCTAATATGACATTTTGTTTAGATAGACTGGTCTTGATTGATGTCTTAATACACATTATTATTGATATAAACAATTTCCAGTAGATAAAGATAGGATTCTATGGACTTATTTGATAAGAAAGCTAAGGAAGTAAAACCGAGGGTTACTGTGTGCCAAGACACCTCAGTGCTTGAGCCAAGAGCCCGTTGTAAAGCAGATTTTAGAGAGACACTCTACTCAAGAGATGTCAGCAGCCAATTAACTCTCTCCTTCACAGCACACTTTCTAATCTTTTATTTGGATTTTCCCCACTGGCACAAACAACAGTGCATTTCCTTTGCTTACATTGTAATTTGAAATGATCCTGGTTAATAAAAAATACTGAAAGCTCTTTCCCTGCAGCACATCATGATGAGATTTTCACCACCGATTCACTGGAGTTACATTATATTATTTCAAAAGTATATACATTTTATAAATGTTAAAGAAAAGTTTAGATTCCATTAAAACAACATTAACATTATACGGTGTCTCAGAAATTGTATCAGTTTACTTAATATCAGCATTTTATCGTTGACCAACCATATTTTTTATTGCATTTCCTGTGTACATCTGAGAAAGGGAACTATTAGGACACCTTTTAAAAATGTCAGTTCTGTGGAGGAACGATGTCACTTTGGCTCTGTCTGGTGGCTCTAATTTCGATTTTGAAAAAGCTGAGTGGTACTTTGTGCCTCAACTGTTTTACTCACATTGTGATTTTTAGCGACATTGCTCAGAGCGTTCCAGCTCGTGTCATTGTACGTCCTTCAGAAGTCATATACAATATGTAATCAATTTTGCTTGTAGAGAGTAGATCTGGTTCCTCTAGGAATTATGGCAGAAGAAAAAAAGATTCAGTTCATTGGGTAATTGGCAAAGAGCCAGGTTTTGCTAGTCAATTAAGAACACCTATTACGAGTTCTGTGGCTTCCTTTCTTGTGGTTGGATTGGTGGTAAGCCCTACCTGTTAATCACTGTTAGTTTGGACTAGGGCTTCTGATTGCAGTGTTGTTTTTATTTTTAGCAGAGGATTAGTGTGATTAGACACATTTTTAATGGTTAATTTGTAGCCTTTCAGACAAGCACTGTATTTGCTTTGCATATACTACAATGAAAGTCGTGTATATTCATTGTAGTTGTTGTACTGAGCAACTTAGTTTTTGCATTATTTTGATGCAGTTTCACAGACTAAGAAGTCTTTATCCTTCATAAGGCCAAATATGTGCGTATACCTGATTTAAAATGTTGTGGCTTTTCTTGGAAAACCAACAACAGAGTTGAAAAAAACCTTTTACATTACTTGTTTCAAGCCAGGTTTTTTAATTCACCCTTTCCTCAGAAAATAATGCCAGTACTGTATCTCTTGTAGTGGCCAATCTGGGGCACCTATTGGCATGGTTCATAATATTGCTTTCACCACAACTAACAGTGCAGCATTCAATTATATACAAGCAAACATACCCCCGAGAAATAAAGTCTCAAGAAATTAGCTCTGTGAGAGCAGAGGTAGTGAGGGCTTTTAAACTAAGTGGATCTAATCAGAAGCATTAGTTCCCCACAAATGGCTGTCTCACTTCATTTGTCTCTAATGAAGAGTTTTTTCACTTTAATTAGCATTTCGTAGATGTTCCACCAAGGTCTAATTGGCATAATTACAATATCAAATTCCATTACCAGTCAACCCACCCCCTCACCCTATTTCAAGCACTTAAACTTGTATAACTCCAGTTTGAAACTTACAGGTTTTGTGTACTGGCCATAGCAGACACAGGGTATCATTCACAATCCTGTGTGAGCTCTGGGATATACCAAAATTACATATACTTCAAAATTAAGTATTTTATATATACATTTGTACTTTTGTCACTGAAGCACAAACTCCCCTTCTTTTAGGTTGGAGCAAAACTATAGCTGATGTTTGTTTCAATTTAGAGAAGGAATTGAAAAGTAACTTTTTTTCATGTTAGCATAAAGTACTAAAAGTTATGTTATCACATCTTATGTTATACTTGAATACAAATGCAAAAACTAAAAGAATATTTGTAGGCACAAGTATTCAAATAATTCACATACAGATGTATGGGTAGGTCTTTATTGGCATAGACTGCTGGTTATTCCAGTTAATGATGATAACGGTGACAAACTATTGTTTAGTTTTTGTATATATACTTTTGTGAACAATAAACAAATTACTTTTACACTGGGTGTTACGAAAGAGCTCACAAATTATAAACTTACTCGTTGAAGAAATGTGGTGTTACTGAATATATAATGAGATCAGTTTGAGTTCATGAGAAAAGGTCAGTTATCTCCCTACAACAACCAGGTAATATTTGCTTTCCATTTTCTTTAAATTGCCTATTTACTTTCATATAAAAACTTGATTTTCACCTTAATTACAGTGTTTATTCCATATTTTACATAGCCTGTACAGTAGGGTGAATTATTTTGATTGACTAAATACAAATATATATTTATGATTCTTTGGAAAGACCTGCTTCCTAGTAGTGTTGCCCACTCAGCTCAATTGCAGAGTCCCTGTAAGCCAGGGTATTTTATACATTTTATTTTATTTTAATCAAAACATCGACTAATTCTTCTGATAGGCATCTCTCACTGGACTGTATATCTGGCATTTCAATTGGCTTATCATGGGGAAATAATTCAATATCGCCGAGCCATTTTTAAATGTCATTTCCTGAACTCATACGGAGTGACATGTTTTCCACAGTGGAAATAATGGTGCTTTATTGAACAGGGTATGTCAGTGCCCTTCCGTTGGATGTTGGCTTGAAATTTAAAGGTCTTCATGAAGAAGAAAATGGGAAAAAAAAAAATTATATCTATATTCCAGTGAACCCTTTGCATGCACTCACTATGAATTGCTAACACAGGCCTCAGCATTACAGATGAATGCTAAAGTGTGGTCGACTGAATAGTTGGCCTCGATGGGAATGATAAAATCATTTGCTTTCATTTTCCCAACTATACAATGGCATTCCTAAAATCTCCCAGTTGTTGTAGTGTCTTATAAATGTGTGTGTTTGTCTACATTTGGAATTTGAAGAATGCTGTACACCTTGACATGTGGATGTGAGCATCAGAACTCAATACTCATACCAGGTTTTACAAAGAGATGGCAAATTCATACAAATGTGGTAATTGTCTCCAACTAATTCCCTACACACCAGAATGATAAAATTCCCAAGGCATGTGTTTGGTATGGTGCCATAATGTGTTACCAGGACATGGATGTTTAGAGATTTGGTCTACCGCAGTACAGGCATAACATCCCCGGTTCTCAGCCTGGAATGTTTTGACAGCATCCTTGAAAGGTGTGCATCATAGACCTCTTAAAAATCCAACCATCCCAGGCAGGTTTTAGTGAGTCTGAAATTCCTGAAACAAGTTGGATGGAAAAAGAATTCAGTACTGAACATCTTGGAAAAAAAACAATGTGGATAATAGCAATAAAAACATATAATTCAAGGCACTGACACATTACAATGTTATTGCGCTGAATTTGCACAGTGACTCCAGACAGCCGTGAATTGCTGTTGAGATCGATTCCACGTGTGGAAACCATCAATACGAGGGTATATATATACAAACACAATAATATCTTGAAATTGGCCCTGTTTGGGGAAATTAATTAAATTTAAATAAATTAAAAATCAGCCCTTGCCATACTCTTAATTCACAATGCTATTCCTGTGAACGCCCACTCTTCTGTCAAACTTTTTTTTTTTTTTAATTCTTTGTGATACTTTGTGGTCTTATACAAAAATACAACTTGCATGAGAATTAATCTTTCCTTCTGAAGAATTAAAATAGGAAAAAACTTTGACTATATCTGCATATTGTACAGTAAATCCGCCTTTAGGCACTGAGATAGTAGACGGCCAAATATTGTTGTTCATGTATAGGGAATGTGACACCTCTCATTGTATCCCTGAAGCATGTACAAATAGAGTACATTGTCTTGGCTCAAAGCTACACTTTTGCTCTATGAGCCAGGTGTACTATTCAGTAAAAGTCTTATTATTCATTGAAACGGCCGCGTATGGTTGTCTTGCTTTGTGCTTTTCTAATATACTCAAGAACTAAGGGGTATGAAAAGCAATGGAGTAAATCAATCCACGTGTTAATTAAAAGGGAAAGGTACATTTTTCGGTTGTTAGCGATCACTTCCAGTTGGTACTCTTTCAGTCTGCAGCTTTAATTGCTTTTGAAGAGACTCGCACATGTTTGCCAAGTTTGAAAATCATAAACAAAAGAAACCACTTTTGGTTTTCCAGTCTTTCTAATGACAGGGTATGGGAACTGGAAAAACCTGTTGTTGTTGTTTTTTTTGATGACTGTAAACTTCACTTTCAGAAAGTTCACGTAGAAAGTATAAGCCTACATTTTACATTTCATGAATTGGATTTCAGAACATCTTTTTTCCTTTGAGTTTGTAAATGCTTAAATATTCAAATTCTACGGTTAACCCCACACTGTAGTAAAACAAACTCTGAATGTTAGTTAAATTGTTTTCCAAGATTTATGTATTTATTGCAATTGAAATCACCATACATTTTGACACTGACTTAACACAGTCTCTGAGCATGAGATAAGCATGTGGCAGCACTAGAGGAGGTGCCCACAGCAATACTCAATTGACCCTTTATGCCCCATAATAGCTGCCCTGTTGTGTCTGACCTCTCTGACCCACCGGGTAGACAACGGGCCTGGCTCAGCTGCCTTCCAGGTCCGCAGGCTTAATCTGGCATTTAGTCGGTTTGGAGCAGAGGTCCCCTCTCCCTCCGCAACCTCCGCCCCCTGCGCAGGCAAGTTGCCCTTCTCTGCCTGCGTTGGTCACTGTGGCGGATCGTATGTGCTGTGCTGAGCTGATTTGTCTCAGAGGCGAGGTTGGACGCTCTGTCCGCGAGACGGATTAATAAATGTGAAAGGTTAGCTAGGAGTCGCTGTAGGGGGGCGGCCTCTGAATCATCGGATTTTTTTAATGCAGCCTGGGTAGGAGAGAAAGAGAGAGGATAAAGCACAAAAATGGGAGGGGGATGTAGTAGTAGCTTATCCTCATGATAAAAGGGCAATTTTCCCATCTGAGTTGCATCCTTATTGGCAGACCTGTCAAGACTCATGTTACAAGCTACAAGTGGGACTTCCCTAACGTGCTCGCGTGGCACACCTCCTGTGTGATTTATCTCTGATTCCTGCCAGCGCCAAGGCATTTTCCTTTCTGCCTCTATTACTCCTGTGTATTTTTGTGTGAATGTTTATTTTCCTTGACATCAGATGGTGTGAAGTTTTATATACTGTGTGTGTGTATGTTTTTCTATTTGGAATTAATAAACCTCACTGAAATGCTTCCATGCCGCTAACGATTGCTCCTTTTGTCCCTGTTTCCCCACCATAGGATTCCTCAAACCCCAGTGCTCACTAGCACCGCCTGCTGAGAGGGGGAGGCATGGAGAGCCTGGGAGTTCACCCACAGCTTGCTCCTGTTTCAGTGGCATGTGTCCACTTCACCAGCGTAGGATATCCACAGGTACCAGTTCCAACCTAAGTGCTGTTATGACAGACGGGCATGTTTGCAAAAACACCCCAGTAGTTACTGTATGTGTGTGTGTGTGTATAGGCCTATATTTTTATTTTAGTTCTTTTCGGTTTTGTCTTCCATTGTAGTTGTTACTCTGAGATCTAAGACAAAGGTCTAGGTCTGCGTCTGCCTGGTGTAGCTAATGACACCTTAAAGTAAGCGGTGGAGTCGGTTGCAACAATAGGGCATTCAGGGCTAGGCAGTCTCTGTTCTTTCTTGCCTCATTACAACGATAAGGTACATTTCACACTACTTGTTTTAAATAACTTTCTCCGAAATGATTGCGAATTCTGGGTCACTGTACGACACTCCCATTCTATATCAGCCCTTAATTGCTGCTAATTACATGGTGCTCATATGTTTCTCTCCAAAAGCCTTTAAATACTGTTCTGGGCTTTCCTTGTTACGGTGTCAAAATATAATTGTCGCCATTCCGTGATTGAGGCACCTATTTTTTATTATTCTTTCTTTCTTTCTTTCTTTCTTTCTAGCATCCGTTAGTCTCTTGAAATAGCCTTGTTGCATTGGCAGCCTGTCATGAGAGACTGTAGGGCCTTTGTGCAGGTTGAACAATAACCTCTTCTAACCACAAAGAATAGTTTCCACTGCCAACATGTTAGAACAGAGACATGCAAAGATTGAAAGACAACCTTTATTGCTTATAGGTAATATGTGAAAGAAGATCAAGATATCTGTCTTTCCTCAGTTCTTTTATTTATTTATTTATTAGCTACTGTGCACTGGTATGCAATTTGTTTTGGTGCAATATGCTTTTATAATAACTGTAATATATGTGAATAGCATTTCCAAAGACCGTTATGACAGTTTTATTAATTAGCAGTCATTCTGGTATTCTTTTATAGATGTCTGAATCAAGAAATAAGTTGATATTATTTTCACAAGACGCAATAGCCTATCAGCGAAAATATGAATTGGGATTGGAAATGTAATCTAACATAATATGTGCACTATTAGAATGCAATTTGCATGCATAGTTGCTTCAAGAAATAAAGTTTTAAGCATTGTGTCTGTTGATATATCTGTTGGATAATACAGTGACTGCAGGCACACCGAACATTGTCTTATGTCAGAGGTGGATACATGCTTGTGTATGGTGTCAAGTCACTTTAGGCAGAAGATATTCACTGAGTCAGCTCTGATCTGTAGTCAAAAATGTGAGCCCTGAGACAGTCTGGCCATCTGTCCGGAGAATAAGTAAATCCAGTGTGGTTTAGAGATTTGCCCAGGGGCCTGGCTTTGGCAGATCAGCCCCAAAGTGCGGGCTGGAGATGAGAGAACATCTACTGCTCAAACCTGCCTCTGGGGCTAAATATACCATATGATATGTGTGACCTACAGTCTGATGTAGACGTTGAATGTTATGGATACATGCCTGTGCACTGGATAAATCGGTGAATATGAGAGAGAGATTACGTTGACTATGAGTCCAGAATGTAACATAAATACAGTAATCGAGGAGCAACCAGTAGTCAACCCAGCGAGTAAAACGGATTTGGAGATTTATCTGTACGCCAGTGTCCCAATCTGAAATGGAACTAGAATAATATGAATAGTGGGAGAATACAAATGTCAGAAATGCAAGTGTTGTAAATATAGGTGGCGTGCTATGGTTATAATTTTCAAACCGCACTTCTGATGTGCGCGCACACAGCTGAGGATTATTAATTATCACACACACTTACCGACCACAAGCTGACACAATTAATGAAGAATGTCCTGCCGTTGTCAATTACAGAGATGGATTCTGATTGTTATTTCACTTAACCAACACGTTGACATCATATTTGCTTAGTTAAAATTATATGTATTTTTAAATAGAACTGCAACTTCTACACACATTAAATGGGATGTAAACATGACCAAAACAAAGTACTTTTGATTAGGGTTGCAAATTTGAAGACTTTTCTTTAATCGACCGTTGACATCTTTAAAGATCAATCAATCGATTCATCTTATAAAAAAAAGTAGGGGGTTTTGCCTATGACAGAAAAACTCCAATGTGTGTTTTTTCCTAAATACAATTTTTATTTTAACAAGATGTGGACATATTTGACACCTTGCAAATAACCACATATCAGAAAATGAGCGCAACGCTCTTACCTCATTTTTGGATTAAACATGAAAACATTATATTTTAAAACAGAAATGGAGTCAAAAGATCAATCAAAAATAAGGTGTTTTAACGTATATTTAAAAAGAACAAAAAACAATCGGACTCACCATCTTTGGATGAGTATTACATTTAAATGACTGGCAGATTTTCCGCAAGGTGGTAGTATTTGCAGTGAATATGATCCATTTTTTAAATCAAAGTGATCGCAAACCACGGTTCTTTTTGTTCGCTTCATCCTTTTTTGGATTTTACTGCTCTAGCTTCAGGTAGTTTTCCCTCCAACAATTACATAGCGTCCTCTAGTGATACTAAATTGAAATGGCCTACGTCAATCAAATGAATTGCCGTTGATCAAATTCTTATCGACAATTAATCGATCTTTGATTAATCATTAACATCCCTACTTTTGATAGAAAATACCTGTAAAGATTATACTGTTATTTAGATTTTTTATTTATTTAAAATGGATCACAGAATAAGGATGTTGTACATATATTTGCTGTAAATCTTTTGTAATGCATGTTTAGTCACATTCATCTGCCTAGTATTAAACATCTTAAAAAATATAAGGTCTCATTCATTTGTATATTCCTAAAAAACTCAAGGAAGCAAAATTCTATTTTATCTACCTTGGCTCCTTCGCTATGTTGGATAATAACTATTTTAGTGGTTTTACATTGTTTACACTTTCTTTCTTATTTCACCCCATTTATAGCACCGTAAAGGGTCTGGACTTCTGTATTATATGGCAGAACAAAGGGAATAAATACTAAGCAAAACGGAAATAATGTGAATACAAAAACATGCATATTTCCAAAAAGTTTTTATGTATATATACCAAAAGAACAAACTTATGTGGATGTACAGTACAAGGGAGAAAAACAGGCTCTTAACTAGATGTACAATACAAGCCTTGTACTATGATTTCATTTCTGCGAGTGGAGGAATGGAAAAGATTATGAGCTGGAATGTCTGGGGTGCCCTCAAACAGAGCCGTTTCAGCTCGCCAGCCAATAACAGCGGCTGAGAGAACGGTTGGCTAATTTTTTCCTGATGATTACAGCCGCCTTCTCTATAATTGAGTCTGATTTCAAGCACAGAATTCACATATGGTATGTATTTTTTAAATTAAAGTGACAGACGTTCCTTTAAAGAAATGTTTCTGTATAGAATGGAAAAATAATTGTTGCCCCACCCCCCCCCTTTTAATTTTTATGGAGGGTTTGTATGAGAGTGAAGGCAGGGGTGGGGGGTGCTATGTGCAGACATTGATATCCTATTGCATGTCATAGACAGTGAAAATGTCTGTTTTTGTCGGAGTTGTCAGTTTGTTATACCAGTAGTATATCGGGTATGTTGCTTTTCCTGAACCAAAAGATTTCTGTATGCTTTTCAGAATGCATGCCTCTTTGTAAAGTGACGCATTATTTCCATGGCTTTTGTTGAGTTATCTAGAATTACAGTCAGTGCCAAGAAGTTTTGCCATTATTTACTCTCTGTAAGAAAACAGCACTCAAATAAAGGTTTCTTCATGCATACTGTATTATCCTGGTTAGGGTGGGAAATTTGAGTGTTTTGAGGGGTTGGATAAAGGAAGCAACACAGTCTTCCTGAACATTGCCTTAATTAATCACAGAGGACCAATCCGTATGAAAATGTTAGTATGCTGCAGTATTTTTAACCTGAAAACATTTCTGAATAATTGCTTTTCAACAAGTTACACTAAGGCAGGCCAGACGTTGAACAAGTCGTTTATGAACTATTTTTGGTTTCTTCTTCTCCCAAATCCCTTAAACATGTCTGAACAGACTAAGAATACTTGTTAACCAAGACAAGTTTCCCTGCTCGGCCTAGGCTCAATTAAAACCTTCAATCACCTGCAAATTACAAGCCCTACACTCCATGGCACGTTTCCATTCTGAAGAAGCAAGAAGTCACTAGCAAACCCAAAATAGCCACCCATTGCTGGGTTTTGCATGTGGAGGATGGGTTGAGGTTTTGAATTAATCCTGACCTAAGGCTGTTTTTAGTTTTGTTTTTTGTTTTTAAAATTAACCCAACCTACCAAAATCTAAGGAATTCCACATATGATTTTTCACCCTATGTTGGATCCAATTATGTCTCTTTATCATCAGTTAATCCGTCTGTCTTTTGCTCGTTTGCATGTGTGATTAATCATTTGAAACGGGCATAGCCCAAGTTTTTAACTTGAAGCACTACAAATGAAAATCACACAGGGAAAATTTGTCTCTGTTTTGTCTGTTTATCAGTTTCTGAACATAAGCGATGACAGTAAACGCACAAAAAAAAATGATTGTGTAACATTTTCCTTCACATTTTAATAGTTGTGGTCAATTTAAACATTTTTTTTCAAAACTAGGAAAAACACGAGGCATATATTCATTATGATGCATTTAAATACAGATTTTTTTTCATCAGCTCTTTAATAATACATTGGCTGTGTTTCTTTTAAAAAGTTATCTTTGAAAAAGAAAGCAATTTTTCAGCAATGATGAACAAATTCCATACTTCTGAAGTATTGTAAATGGGGAGGGGGGGTCAGGGGCTATAGAAATGATCTCAAAATGTGATGATCTCATAGAGGGTTTGTGTTTTGTAGAACAAAGAAACACATTTTTATTCTTTTACCATTGCATCAAAAACCGTGTGAGATTTTTGAAACTTAAACTCCATGGTAATAAATCTCTTCTCCATTTTTTTAATTATGTGTTTGTTGCTGAAAATTATGTAAATTGAAAACATTATGACAGCACTTCAATGATCCATAAATTATAAATACAAGTTATTTTACATATTTCATGGTGAAATGGAAACCAGCTGTTAATGTTATAAAACTAAAAATTAACATGCGTGTGAGCGTCTGAATTAACCTCGTGAGATGTTTTTTTAGGAAAGCAGTATTATTGTAATACAATTTTAATTACTTTAGATGATAAGACAATGGATAAGTATCTTCCAGAATTGATATGGCTTTTTTATTTTATTTTTAATAAACTATAACTAGTCATTTAAACACAATCTATGTCACCTTGGGTATTTTATGGTGCACCATATCTAATTATTTTCAAAGACAACAATTTGGAAACATAATTTATATATTCATATTACGGTGTTAATACATCATTGTTTAATAATTATATACAAAGTATTGAAAATAAAAGACATGAAAAATGGCAATATCTTTTTGCAGCTGAATTTTTATATTCTCTGTCTGCAGTCAGGGCAGTTTCACACACACTCTTGATCTCACTTTAATCCCTCCTTGGAAGCAATCTTACCCTTTTAAAGATAGCAGATTCAGAAACCTCCCTGACTTAATCAATCTGCATGTGCTTTGAAGATTATATATATTGTGTGTGTGTGTAATATATATATATATATATATATATTCAAACACACACATATGTATTTAAATGTGAGTATGCTGGTATTATACACATATATATGCATGCTGTGGGTAGAATTTAAAGAATATAATATTTTCCAGGTATGACTTATGGAGTGTTCAGATTTAGAGTTTAAAGTTAAGTTTAGCCTTTATCTATGTCTTATACAGCTACTATATAATGAAGGACTTCCAGGGAATCATTTACCTACCAGACGCAGCAACTTAATGTTTTCGATTCTTGGTTCAGAGGTTTTATGTGTTGCCCGTTACCAGATTGGGAGGCTTGATCTATAATGAATGACACTGTTCTGTCTAATGAGGTTCAGGGAAAGATTGGTCTGGAGACCTTATGGGAGATTTTTGTGATGGCAGTTTCAAGGCTGCATGCCATGGCTGTAGTCCCAGTACAGACTCTGTGTCATAGGAAATCAGGCTGACATGAAATAGTTGTCATCTTTTCAAAGTCATCCTGAAATCCAGCAGTTTTTATTCAGCGATAAATGGGAACATGTCAAGTAAACAGTCTTTTACATCTTTCTTAAAAAATAAAATACAATTTGTTGTACTTTGTTTAACTTTTGTATTCTTTGTTTTTGTAATGAGACATTCCTTGACTCTCAGTTCTTGTTTTTGAGAAAATATCTATTTAAAATGTCAAACATACTGATAAACATTTGCTGTAGTTAAATCCAAGACACTCATGCGTTTAACCCAGTTTTTTGAGACATCGCATCCTGGATCTCAGTCTGTCTGAACAGTCAGAAATGAAGGGCCTTGTCAGTTTTAAGGAGCTCCGCAGTGTAACATATTTGCCATGTTCATGGTCTTGGATATCTGAAGTAACACTGGCTGCACTTCTTGGAGATCAATCTGGACACCACTGACATAAAAGAGAAGGAAAACAGAGCACTATAATTTATGTTCATGAAATTTAATTAGGATCCAGAAGCTTTCCACAGTGCCATGTGGAAATGAGTAATCTCCACAGAACTGCCCGCTGAGGTTATAGCATGGGTATATAAACAAGGCCCTGTTGTTTTATAATAGGCCTTTTACTAACTCATTCCAGTTTAAATTCCCAATAGCCTGAGATCTGAAGAAATAAATAAAATCTGGAACCACCATTTTTGTATTTTATTTTCCATTTGATACCTTTCATATTTGGAATCTGCAATTGAAAATGAACGTAACTTGGCATTGTATTAAGAACTCTTACTGACAACATGTTTATTTGGACAGCTTGCACCAGTTAGAGTTAACCTATGTATTTTTGTAGACAGGCAACAAATATCTGTGTATTCTGTCAGGGTCACAATATTATTGTATGTCACAATATTTTATAAAGGAAATGTACGCACTGTGTATGTAAAATATGCAAGTGTGCCAATTTTGTCATATGATCTGTTTTTTTAATGTTTTTTTTCATTACTCCGGCAACGTACTGAAGTAAATAGCTGGTGAAATTTAAGAAGTTCTTTTCTTTTCCGATGAATACCAGAGAAGCCTAAAGATGCCAATCCAGGGATCTCGGAGGGAGCAGGAATTAGCAGGAGTATTAGTAGTTCTTAGAGTTCAGATATGTAGGTGGAAGTCCAGGATTCCTGGAGAAGTAGTGGGCTGATCCTTGGATGTCCACTCTTCAGGGATTACCTGCCACCGGAGGCACATTTGACAGAAGCTAGTGAGTGCAACTAAGGACGCAGAGTCTAAAAGCTTGTTGGCACAGCTCTAATGCGGCCATCAATCTGTACTCTTTATCAGGGAGAAATCAGAGTGACTAAGCCTTTGATAGCTCCCTGAGCTGATAATCCTTCAACAGCACAATCATAATGAAATGTTATCTCATTGTTGAGGCTCAAAAACTGGAAGTCTACAATGCTACCAACCCTCGTCGTATCAAAACGTATCATGGCTACAATGGTTTTCAAACGCTTTCTTATCCCAGAATAAGCCCTGCTTCCTGTTCTGGATGCCATTATACATTCAAAACATTGTAAAAACAATGTTGTATTAGCAGCTGTTCTGTGAATATTCTAATATTGAGTGCTAAACACAACTTTTTGTTTGTTTTTCCTTCCTTGCGCTGGGATTTGGAGTAAGTATTTGCACATTTTTCTGATTTTCAGCAGAAATCACAGTGTTTTTTAGCGGCCTCTATTGTCTCTCCTGCACAGCATTTGTGTTTTTTTGGCTTAAGGTTCTGGAGATGCAAACAAACACGACGATGCTTTTGTGTACTCAACACAGAAGCTGCGGGAGGACTTGTTTACAGCTGGCTTATGGGATGTAATTAATCAAGCTGGGCCATTAAGATGCATGATAAACTATGCAGTTGGGATCAGAAAACCAGAGATCATAAAAACAGTTACAGAAAAGTAAGAGTGAAAAGGACCACACTGGTTGATACACACAGAAAGCAGGCTGGTTTCAAATGTACAAGACCTGCTCACTTCGTTGAATTGTCTACAGTTACAGTTAAGGAAAATAAATCAATCTCCCATGTTCCTTTTTGTTTTGAAGATATACAGCTAATGCATTGGATGATTCAGTGTTATTTTCTGTCTACTCTGAGAGGCAATGTCCCCGTCCCTGTCTGCAATATTACAAGCATGCAAGCCTTGCAGTGTGCAGTGTGCAGTGTGCACTCTGTGCTGCTGATGCGGCAGAGTCTGTATTCAGTCTAAAGTGGGGCACCTCAATTCAAGGTCCAATGTTCTTGCCCCAGGGGTTACTGTTCTCAGGAACTCAAGAAAGAATGACGCATGGGGACCAAAGCCTGTCCTTTATAAAGAATAGTAAGGAAACTACAATATCGGGTAGGGCTGAGCGTGGATCTGGGCAAGCATAGTCAATTGGCATTGTACAATGGTATACCTGGCTGGTACAGAGGCAGTGGCCAGAGATGTAAGACCGGTTTGTTCACTGTAATGAGTCAGAAATGAAGGCAGTGTTTTTTTCTCCACGTACCCCTATACAATCCCCATTGTTCTCCCTTAAGTTCTGAGGCCTATAATTGCAGCCCTCTGGTAATATGGTCTCAATGAGATCATAACAGATTACAGACCGTATTTTAGCCAATCATCTCGAAGCCTGCACTGCCACTGACAAATAGTGTATATTACACTGCAGTAGCAGTTAATGCGATAATGATTTCATCTACTGGGGTTTACCCACCATGTGCTGTCTGCTGTCTGCGAAGGATTTTTTTTGTTTGTTTAGTCCCATTTCATAATATGACCTATTATCTGCTCGTTTTCTCTTTGTGTATAATGCAATGAACACACTGGAGATTTCTGCCCAGCTGTCACTTAATTCGGAGCACTTTATGTCGCAAGCCACTACCAGACAGGGTGATCTCTATAGAACAAACACACTATAGAAGGATTAAAGTCACAAGGAGAGCTACAAGTTGCACAGACTCAATGGTTTGAATAAACTATGTGAGTCTGTAGGTAGTAAGAAGTTGAGTAATTGTGGCAATTAGCCATTTTCATTAGAAGACGTACTGCTGAGCTTGGCATCTGGGTCTAACACTGTTCACTCTGGTGAATTTGTTGTTCATGGTGGGAAACTGATCCAGTTTTAATGTACAATAATGAAAGGCATCAAATATGCCAAGAAAATTACTTTATTTCTCTCTAATGTAACTAATTAACCCACTTGGTTAAGATGTCTTTGTGCTTGTTCATGGTGCAAAATCCACTACATGCAGCTCTCTGTAAGGGTTAATACTTTTATGTTACATAAACTGAACACAGTACTACACTAGATTTATACTGCAGTGCTGTAGTGTGGGCACAATTAAATACAAACATGTAAGATGTAAAATTAGAACCAGCAGCTGATGTGGTGTTATTTTTGTATTAAAATAAAGTTTCTGACTGTATATGAGTTAGTTATTTTGATTATGTATTTTTTATGTTTTGACATTCTTGCAAACATGGACTTACTAAAACCATAAACAAAGCTTTAGATTGGCATTCAGTGATAGATTAAACTACTCTCCCTTCTGATTTATTTGTTTCTGTACGCAGGTTGTTTTTGTACACTTATGATGTGTCTGCAGTGCTTGATATATTAAATCATGTCTGAGATACTTTTTACTTTTGCTCTATATTTTTAAGACAGTGGCTCATTTAGTTTTAACGGGAACAGGCCTTCAAAGCAGAAGGGAAGGGATGTGTTTTTGGTAGTCATTATAGAGACAACAGCATGCTGTGGGTCAAAACTTTCCCCTTTCTTCTAAATACCAGGCTTTTAACAGAAAATCACTTCTCAAACCCCTTGGTGATTTTCTCGTCTTTTCCAAGTTTTCTGTAAATGGCTGGGTTTCGACCAGCGATGTAGTATTGCTTGCTCCCCCTCCTCTCTGCTCACTTGTCTCATGGCTGTGTTAGAGGAGAAGCATTCATGAGGAACTGCCCACAGACATCACGTCCGACAAGAACATCTTCCTAGAACTTCAATGGGAGACGACTGAGGCATTAGCTGCTTGAATCAAATTAAGGAGGAAGCTGTGAACTGCATTTTTCTTTTTCTTTTTTCTTCTCCCCCAACACCCCCCTTTACTTTTTTTTTTTGGACAAATTCTGGAAATTCCCAAAAATCCTGTAAATCAAACGTATGTCATGATGTATTTTTTTTGCAGCACGAAAGGGTGAGTGAGAATATCATTTTAAGGAAGAAGGACACACATATATTCAATATATGTTGTATGTAAAGCATGCTAGGGGCGTTTTGGGGTATATTGTCTTGCTCGTACACGTCTCCCATGTTGGCATATGGGAGGCAGCTTCCAGTTAATGTACCATTGCAATTTACAATGGCCATTTGGAGTGTACAAAAAGGATATTGGTATATCAATATGAAACCACTGTGTAGTATTTAAACGGTGCACACCACATTGGCTAGAACAATTTGTATGCGTTTCCGTCATCTGTGTATTTACACTAAACGGTCCCAGTCTTCTTGTCTAGGAATGTTTGAAATTATTTAGATTTTTGTTTCCCGTGTGACGGTGAATACAAATTGGACACCTGCTCCTTTGTTACTTCAGCCTGAATGGCAGTGGGGATCGACTGGGCTGATAGCCTTTTCTCGTGCTGTGGTAGACCGTTGCTTTGAGATAGAAGCTGTGAATTAAGGAATAGATGATCAATTTAAAAAGGAGACAGAGACACAATGCTGTTAAAATAGTTGAACGATCATGTGGCAAGGAAAGTAAAATGATCGTCAGTGGGTGCTTTCCACCTGTAGGGCAGTGACTCATGGGTAATACATACCACACTCAGCTGTTCTGTAGAGAGCCTAGGATGGGCAAAATTGTTGAGGATTGTTGCGTAGCAGCTTCGCATGGGAAGGGCACCACGAGAGCCTGATCAGGCTGCTTCACCAAGAGCCCCTCAGGGCCAGAATGGTGGCATGGTGGGAAGGAGGCTGGGGGAGGACAGGGATCTGTCGTTATTTTGATGTTAAAGCGATCAGACATGCTTGGCATTATACCCAGGGAGTAGGAGGGCTGGATGCTTTCCATGCTGAGCGCTTGATCCGAATGCCGTTAAAGCTGATATGATGAAGTGAAAGGTTAGTATCAGAGCATCTGTTATCTGAACGGGATCCCCTTCACGAAGAGCACATCCTTTTAAAGTTCATCCCAAGCCTTGGCCTTTGCATTTGGACAGTATGGTGTGCTACCGAGAAGAGCTATCGTTTGATGCCAGGAATAGCTTTCATAGATGAAGGCCCTTAAGAGCTTGGAAACATGGTGTGGCTCATGAGATGATGTGTTCTAGGGCCCGACAGATATATCGGAGCACCGATATTATTGTCCGATATTAGCCTTTTACAGGAATATCTGTATTGGCACATATTCACCAATAATGCACCGATATATTTTCTCAAACTATTGGCAAAATATTTTTTTTAATTAACATTAAATCGTTCGTCAGGCTTCAGACAATAAATAAATACGTTTATTTGGTTTTACGGTCGTTATTATAATTATTTACCATTATTTTTTAACATGGTTATGGTGCTTACTTATGGTGAAACTGAAAGAACAATTTCTCTCTGACAGGGAGAGATTTGAGGGATCCATGATAGAAAATGTCTGTTATGCATGCTAACAAAAAAAAAACACGTAAATATCAGCTGATATATCGGTAATCGTGAAATTTAGCTTCCCAATTATGGGTATCGGTATCAGACCCAAAAACCATGTATCGGTCGGACTCTAATGTGTTCTCCAAGTACAGTAAGCACGTTTAGGACTCACTTGTTCACTTTTAAGCTATTAATGTAAACAAATGTTCTCGTTATCATTTGATCAATTTTATCAACTATAAATTTGATTTAGCAAGAAAATGCAGATGTACACGGTTTAATTTTTTCGACAACCAATACTTTACCAATATTTCGTGCATCAATATCATATCTGTCAATAATCGTAACTAAAATTGACAAGAAGCCCTACATGAATTTTAATCAGTGGATGTTGCAGGGAGTCTAATGGGAATGTTATGCTGACAGACAAAAAATCTAAACACTTTTGTTACTGAAATAACTTTATGTGGATACAATTTTAAAAAAGGGCATTTCAAGGGAAATGAAAGGAGAAGTAGTCTGTCTTCACGAAGACTGCAGCAGTGAAAATTGTGCAGCTGAGGGAACTTGGGAAAGGTGTGTAGTGAAAGTCCTCCGAGCTGCTCTCCTAGCCCAGCGGCCCTGAAGGAAGCCCCGAGTTGGTAGCAGCTCACACAGGAACTCGGGCAGAAACCTGACCTTTCAGACATGTGCTTTCAGTCAATATCACTTTGTGTCACAGCAGAGGCAGGCCTGTGTGACAGTAAGACAACCACCGCAGGATATTGTCTGAAATTTGATTACAGTTACAGACATGATCTAATTGAGTGACGTGGCCAATTAGTGAACTGTATATGAAGCAGAATGGCGAGACAGGGCAAATTACTGTTGGTTTTATAAGAAACTGTCCATTGCACTGCAACTTTGACTTTGTGCTTCCTTTTTTAATGGACACCTTATACAGAGTTAAAAACGCACTTTTTAAAATTCACACAACGTCTTTATGTCCTGTCTTACTTCTGGGTCTTGACCTTGAAGCGTATGTGAATTCACTTCTTTTTCCATCCACCTTGAAAGCTCAAAAAGAGGGAGGGCAGGGTGATTGACTATGATGTGCCAGGAGAGCGAGTGATTTGAGGTAGAAGACTTTCACTGTTTAATAATGCGTCTGCATTAGTAAGATTGTCACACGGGATGCAGACAAAAGTGGATTAGCCCCGTCATCCTCTAAAAAGCTAGTCATGTTCCGGACCTGCTCTAATGCACAATTATCGGTAACGTGTAAGGGACTTTATGAACGAACACATTGTTACCAAAACTAACGTGACAAGTCTCCCCACGGCCAGGAACGGATTGTACTAGAAGTCCTGTACTCTGTAGAGGACAAAATTGCGCTGTCAGCGTTGATGGAAATCGAATAGGAAGGGCCTGTACATCTTCCAACACCTAGTAACTAAACTTTATCGTCCAATCACAAAGCTAAGAGTGTACTGCAGTGGTTGAAGAGGAGCAGAGCAGTGTTGTTAGTTAATGTGTGTTTATAAAGTTCATATTCTGATTAGTCCTGCTATTTTTAGTGTTGTTGATATTCCCTTAAATGTGGCTGACACTGAAATACAATCTTCTACACAAGTGATCCACATCACCATATGCATTCTGGAAAGGTAGTTTTTTTGGGGGGCTTTCCAGTAAGAGGGGGGAATTAACTTCATGAAACCAAAGCTGGACAGATAGGGACGTGTTAGTGAAGCCCTGATGTACTATTCACACAGGCATGACAGCTGCAGTCCCTGCTGCCTGCTTGCTCATATAACTGTATCGCCTGAGACTTCTCAAAGGATGCGGATGGTTTTAGCAGCAAGCTTCCCCAGCAGTGATACAAGGCCTGTCTGGAGTGTGTGTCAGGGCCAGGCAGAGTGAAGAAGCCTTGATTAATGCTCTATTAATGATGTATTGTTAATGCCTTCTCTGCATTATGCTGCTTATGGAGAGGTGCCAAACCCAGGAAAGAGTTAAGTGTGTCTACGTGACTGTGCCTCAGTGTGCCATATGATTATGAAACTGCCTGTGTTTGGAACAGTGTGTCCCTATCTGTTAGTGTGCGTCTAGTGGAGACGGTGTATGCTAGGGTAAACAACGCGATTTCTTCATTAGAAAGAAGAAATAAATACCATCTTTTTTATCAGCTAGTTGATCTTACTATTTTTCTTTCTTTTTTCTGCATGTGTGTGTGTGTGTGTGGTTTCTGAAACCCAAATTGCTAAGAGTTACTCTTCAGCTTTATTAATATATTCAGTATTCTCATATGTCCCCACAGAGCATTGTGACTACAAATGTTTTTGGTATGCAATGCAACCATATCCTAATACTTTTCACCTTGGATTTAAAATACCTGTAGTATAAATAAAGATAGCAGCTGACGGTAACCCTGTACATTTATCAAAACATCATATGTTTGCATTAGTTTAACACCACCTGTTCAACTGTATTTATATATTTTATCTACACGTGTGTCTGCAAGTTATGGGACATGTACTTATTTACCATAGAGCACACAAACTACAACATCTGCACACAGTAGTGGGTTATAGTACATTCATCCCCTCACAAATCTGATCACTTTTGAATTGTACAAATACACAGCAAATGTGAGCTGACCAGCACATTAAAACTGACAGTGATTACCTTACAATAGATCAAGCCTAATGGATCAATGTAAACATTCTCCAAAAACTGACCTACTATGATTTGATTATCCCAGAAATCCCTTCCACATAAGATTGCATTTGTGCAAGATATTTTTTCAGTACCATGAAAATAAAAGGTTATTTCAGTTGAAGTTACATCTTGTGTAAGAAAGCAAGCAGCATAAGTGTTTCTGTTTTTATTATCTATAATTAGTTTTAATCTCTAAAATGCATTGACACTACCTGTCTACCTCTCCGTGTCAGTCTTGTTGTCTCTTTGGAGATGCGGTGTCGTGATCAGCTCAAATTCAGAGTGACATTCAAATAGTCACATGCTGCTCTGACTATTTACTGAGGAAATACGAAACCAAAAAAATGTTGTTGTTGGGTTTTGTGTGTGTGTGTTTTTTTTAGAAACCTCTATTGCCAATATCTAAATATATATTTTTGGTTGTAACATAAACCCAGCAGCTGTAATGCATCGCTACCTTTATTCAGCTGCAACCGTTGCATTAACAGTGTGTAATATTCAAAGCATTGCTCACCGCAAAACAACAAGAAAAAATTGTGACTGAATATGATACAGGGCACCATAAGGTGACACAATCTGTGTGATTAAAAAAAAAGAATAATACAAATGTCTCCTTCATCTGAACTTGGTGTAGAGAGGTGCAGCCCTAAAACTGTATATCAATTATTTTTGTTCTCAGATTGTGTTTCAAAAGGCCATGTTGTGTGGTGTTTCTTTGCTATTCATGCTCTCTCTGCGGCAGTAGTTTAAATATAGTTTCTAAATATTCAGGATTGATGGTACCGCTTAATCTCCTGTCGATAAAATCAGCTTTGTAGGTGATTCCCTTAAAATGTATTACATAAATGTCATTTTATTACACAATCCCCATTTTATCCTTGGCTGCCCTGCTTTCCAGACTCTAAAAGAGATTGAAGATATCATTTATAAGCTCAGTTTACACACAGTAGCAGGATCTGTTGGTCTCTTGATAGGAAGATAAAAAGCATGTTCCTGTGTGTAAATAATCAGCAGAACCGCCAGTTTAAATGCACGGAGTAGCGGCAAAGGTGTGTAAACCTATTAAACTCACAGCGAAGTGTGATTGCATGATTGCTGGATGGTATAGTGCAAAGGCAGTTCAGCTCCAAGACTATAGCACCATAAACTGAAGAGTAATTGTTCTACTGTTTCATATTGGAAAGAGGGGGTAGAAATAAGGATAAGCTTAATGCAAGCCAAAGCTTCCACTGGACGATGTGAATTGTACAATAGCATTTATTACACAGATTTTGATAGATGCAGGCTTAGTTTAATAATCCCAAAAGGTGCCTGTCTCAATAGCGGTACATTAAAAACAAATTGACATTTGCGGTTGGCCTACAAAGAATTTATACCACCATCGTTTTGAATGGTAAACGAAAGGGGACTTTGTGCTTGAGGAAAACACCCCGCGATTTTTATAAGCAGCCGGGGACTGGTGATATGTAGATGTTTTGTTAACAAGTACACATAGCAGCCCCTATTATTTACAACAAATGAATAAGGGTCTTTTTAAAAACCTTATTAGTGTCTAAGTGTCCTGGTAAATTTGGTTCGAGAACAACAGCTCAATAGATTCATTCAGTAGTTTTTACATGTTTTAAATGTTACACTGCCACACAAAAAAAGTGTAAATTTCAATTTGGAGACTTTGAGGAATAAAGGCTTTGAATAAAGCGTATTCTGAATCTGAACTCATCTGAGAATTGGCACAACAGTGGAGTTGTGTTGAGGTTGACCCTATTAGAGTCCGTGGTCATTACCACAGCAGGTAGTCCCAGCTGGAGTCATGTTACATAATATAATATATAGACATCTTGTTATCTAAACAGTAATTCAATTTACAAATGCCTTTTCAGGAGCTCAGTGAGGATATGATGTCAGAGCAATTAAAGTTACAGATTTGAAATGTTTCACACAAAAAAGTCATAACACCCTGTTGCCCAGTAAAACCATATCAAACAACTCTTCACCGACATGCATATTTAAACAGCAGTTAAATAACATCAGGGGGAAATTGTAAGACTGAAAAGTTTAGATTACAATTTTGTGATTTTGTGATGGAACCACATTATTCATTAGAAATTTTGAATGTGAAAATTAACAGATTCAATTCAGTTCAGACTCAGCAAAGCAGTTTTTGTCCATATCAGTGTATTTGTCCTGTGGAAGGTGTGACTTATTCAATAAGCCTTTTATTTTTATTATTAAAGAAATGAATATCAATTTACAGCTCTGAAAAAAATTGAGACCACTGCAAAATTATCTGTTTCTCTGGTTTTACTATGTATAGGTATGTGTTTGGGTAAAATGAACATTTTTGTTTTATTCTATAAACTACTGACAACATTTCTCCCAAATTACAAATAAAAATATGAATGGAATGGAATGGCTGCCATACGTGTAGAGATGCTGATTTCAGAAAAAATTGCAGTGGTCTCTTATTTTTTTTCCAGAGCTGTATTTCCAACAAAGAACCAAAAATACATTTATCAGCCAAATGAAGATTCAGAGAGAATAACATTAACCGTTTGAACTTGGGAATAATGTCCGTTCTTTGGAATTCGTAAATACTAATTGAGTTTCTGAAGTGTATAAAGTGAACCATCTGTACATTCAAAAACCTAATTCAGGAAAGCAGCTCTATAAATGTTGCAGGGCCAATTTAAGGAAGATGCACTGTAATGCTTGCAGAATGTCAATTGTGTCTAGAATTTATTGTAATTTACAGCATTTACACGAAATCCCAGTGTCTGGAGGCTGTGGGGTTACATCAAAAATAAGATCCAGATTTTTCCAGGGATCAGAAAAGTGTATTGACTCAAAGACTTTAGGTTTCTGCATTGATGTATCAGTCTTCATAACTGCACAGCTGTGTGCGTGTGCGTGTTTGTATTGTGTGTATATATACTCATCAAGTAGGTACTGTCATTATCAGTCTAATATGTATTCATCTGTAAAATATTATATATATATAAGAAAAGTACATTATCATACATTTTACAAAAATCTGGAATCCTGTGTGAAGTGTGGCACTAATCAATTGAAAGAATATTGTAGATTTTGTCAATTTTTCAAACATACTCATCATGATCAAGATGCATATTTCTTCTGATAGGCAACAGCTTCCTGTTGCCATTTAAAATAATGTTCAAATTTGAGAAACATTTTCCTTCATCTGAGCATCTGGGCTGGTACATAAATGTGGCACTTTCATCTCACTGGGTTTTGTGTGTTTGTGTGTATTTTTAAACATGCTGCATTTCTTAATCGCATTGAGGGCACATATCACAGCACAGCTAAGGATGCAAGAGACTGTGGCTTTCCTGTTTGTGCTCTGAAATAAAGGAAAGGTTTCTTAAAAAGGGAAATCCCATCCCCATTTAAACTGAAAATCAGACTTTATTCTTATTCATTATTCACATTTCTTCTCGAGTGGCCTTATTTTGTGAAAGTTTAAAAGAAAACAAAAACTCCCTTTGTTCATAAACAGGCATCCATGCACACCCATCTGTACAACCTTAAACTACAATTACTTTGAAAGTGCTATTTTAAGACCTTTTTTTCCTTTTTGCAAAAAACAGGGTTATAAGCCACCTGCTAGAAGGCCTAAATATGTTTGATTTTTTTCCCAGATTCTTTCATTCAGTTTTTCTGGTCCTTTACAAAAGGAATCTGTCTCCATTAGTCTGAATTTTGCCGTAATTGGCATTTGCACTAGTGGGTCATTTCTGTAAGGCAGATGTCGCATCTGAGAAGCCCATTCATCTTTCTTGTTATTTGGTTGCCATGTTTTTTCTCAAGAGGACAACGAAGGGGGTTTCAATGGTACTAAAATACTTTCTTTGCTTGATATTTGGGTAACTGGATTCACAGATTTTTTAAATGTTTTTTGAGTACATTGTTCATTGTGGAAAAAACATCCAGACAATGCTTTGAAAACAGTGGAAAGAACATCCATGGATAGAGGGAAGATTTCAATTTCGGCTGGTTATCTCATACAATACCATAGTGAATTTCAGGCCTGTATTTTTTACACTACAGAATGTATTTAGAAAAACATTAATGACTTTTAAAGCAGTCATTTATAAAGTGCATACTAAACAGTCTGCAGTGTATTTTCCTATTCTGAAGCTCAGTTGTCTGGCCTTTCATGTTTCTCTGGTCTCATAGGGGGAGACGTATTTAATAAGGATCATGTTTTGATGATAACGACACAATATCGCAGCCTAGGTATGATTCACAAGCTTCTAGACCTGATGGATTTATGTGAGAGAGCATAATTAGATTTCCCTAGACAGATTACTTGTTAAAAGAAGAAACTTAAATGAGATAGAGATAGCATTGTGTTCACAGTAGTCAGGAAACATGATTTCTCCATTTGGGACCTGTTTAGTGGATGACCTGTCACTATCCACTGATCGGGGTCGTGTTTCATGGTGCATCTTTTCCAATGCACTTTAGCGAGTCAAAGAAGTATTGTGATGATGCGGTAATTACACTTCAATCTGCCTTGCTGCTCATTGCGGGCCCTGCGCTGCACATGTGAGCAAGCTGTATGAAGAGAAATCATTTGCAGTCGGTAATGGGAAGAAAACGTGTGCAAAACTGAATGTTTTTCATAATAGTGTGTTGACGATAAAGCTATAATACAAAGCGGGATTTGCTTCAAAGAATACACTTTTTCATTCCATAAAGAGTGAAAGAGAGAGTAATGAAGACCTCTCTGGTATGTGAAAGGGCTCTCAGTGTGTGCACGGCTGCATTGTTGGGGAAGTCAGAGCTGATTAACCACAAATCGCTCCTCTTAGCATCTCTAAAGAAGCCGTTTCTGCTTGAAAAGCAACTTATTTTTAGGGCGCTTTTATTGCTGCCTGGCCTTTGTCAAGGTGGTCAGGTTGGCTGTGTCTTTCCGTTATTTTTACAATTAGAGGATCACAGTTAGGTCTTTGTAGTGACATTTGTTGTTTTTGTTTTGTTTTAGTTTTTACCATGATAATGTTAAACATTGTAGAAGTTCCCTATCGTATTTCCTGCAACTATCACAGGATGCTAGTGTTGTTTTTGTGTGCAGCTCGTTTTTTCCAAAGCTCGTATGATATCACAGGCTTTGCTCTCGCTCCTCACAGTCTTCCACCGTCAGCGTATTTCCTAGAAGGTGAACTAACTCGGGCCAAGGCAAGGATTGAACCCCATGACCTACCAATCCACATCTCATTACTGTACGCGTCCTCCTAAGCCAACTGATAGGATTTTAATCCGTGTGAAAAATGTAGGGGGGTTTAATGAAGAAAGAACGCTGCCTCGGCAGGTTACCTGTAGGAGGAAGAGGGAAAATTGCAAAATGAGGATATGCTGTATATCCTGGAGAACTTGCTGATAAAGGCTCCGTTTTAATCCCCTTAAAGCTGTGTAAAACGGCCATTATTTCCCTGACATGCCCAAGCGTTGCTGATATTGTTAGTCATGTTTTTTGATCATCTACTTTTTGTTCATACAGTAGTTCTTCAGGCATAGAGAATGGGGAAATAGCACAGCCTCAGACATGTGGTGGTCCACTTTTACCAAACTTAGTGTAGCAGACAACCAAAAGAAGTATTTGAATCCAAGGATAATTAATTCTACTTAAAACAGGTATAAGTGCTGCATTACGAACCCATCTTTGGAAATATGGGGGTCCACTTTGACTGAACCTAATAGCTTGACTATATAGACAGTGTAATTGTCTATCAAAAGACAAACTTGAAACCAAGGATAATATATTCCATTTAAAATAGGTTTAACTGCTGCAGTTTAAATTGCTTTGCTAGAATTTAAAGGAGGAGTATATCTAGTTTTGTTTTTTTTATGGTTTTGACTTCCCTATCTTAATTGCGGTTATGGGTGATTAAACTCTAGATGCCCCTAAAGAACTCCACAGTAGCCATTACTTAGCATCATGCACAATAATTTCAGTTTTACTGCAATTAATTGCTTTATGTACTTCCCTGAAATAAAGCTGATTCACAAAACATTGTTGCCAGTTTAGCCAGAGATAAGGACAAAGATTGATATGGCTGAGGTTGAAGGCAGGCTAGAATACTGTTGCTTATTAAACAAATTGGCCTGCTGATTGTGTCCAAGTGGGTGGGATTTTGAAATACTCCCTCCTTCATCTTTGGAGGCTTTGCAGAGCTGGCTAACTAGAAGGGAATCTCCCTGCTGTAGGTTTCACCATCTCCCCCCTGGCTACTGGTGTAACTTGAGTCTACTGAACTTTTGTACCTCCCTGCAGGACCAAGTAAACGGGCAGATCTGTGCAGAGGTGGGGGTGAGGGTGAGGGGGTTGGGTGTGCCTTGCATCTTTTTCAAGGGCTGACGGTCTGTGGTGGCGAGTGGTTCATGGTGATATATGGTTTGTTGTCAGCAGGTCAATAGCTTCACTAAGTGAGAGGATGTTTTCCCTAGTCTTGCCGTGCCGGCCTTGTGGGAGGAAGGCTCATTAGGATGATAAAGTAGAGCCTTATTTTGGGTCTTTGTTTGTAATGGCAGAGCCCAACTTTTTGGAGTTGAATAGTTTGAGGCAGGGCCAGATCTCCAGGCTACTTACATCTTTCTCTTTCTCTCTGTCTCTCTCTCCCTCTCTCTTCCCCCTTCTGTTCCTGTCCTGGTTTACTTCTGAAATATCCTACTATCTCAACTGATTAGCTCTGGCAACAACATAGGGGGAGCTGCAGAATGGGTCATTTCAGTTCATATGAAGCTTTTTCCAAATTGAAATCGTATTCTCACGAGCTACCAGTGTAGTATGAAGAACAACATGCCTGTATCAGCACATAGACTGTCTGGCATTGTGCTGTAGTTCAATTCAAAAAGTCACTGGAGTGCAATTATGATTCCTGAGTAATATACAGTACCGAGCTTCAAAGTATGATTGTCTCTATGACTGTTTATTTCAACTTTAGATCAGTTATTGGTTTACGTTTGTTTAATTGACCCTTTCATTAAGATTGATGAGAATTGTTTTGCCATAAAGGATGGACATCTCTTCTATAAGATTAAAGATTGAGAGCAGGGCAGGTTCATAAAAAACAAACTGTATAACCGATGAAAAAATAAATAAAGGTTCTATTTGTGTTTATTGGCTTTCGGCCTTGGTAATAGAAAACGTCTGTCCTGTGTGGTTAGAGGCCATCAGAAAGTTTGGGCAGCCCTGCAAGAAGGTTTTTTTATTTGTGAAATTCAGATTAAGCAAATGAGAGGAACCACCATGTTATTCATCGTTTCTAGGCCCAGTTATCTGGCAAGCATTCAAGTCGAAAGCAAAGGTGGTCCTTTACCTTAGGATCGAGGTACATGGGCAGAAGTAAACATGTATTTAGCCAACAAGTCCCCCACAGGAATATCCATGCTTCACAAATATACATCTAATGTAAACAGCGGTACACGCCTGTGCCAATCAAAACACCCGATTAATTTGCATGCCAGAACATTGAGATGTAAGTGTAGAGCTCTGATCAAGACATGATTCAATAATAAATAGTGTGTCAACGGAGGAGAATGTTTACAAAACAAATGTCAGTCTAATTCATGTGTGGGACGAGGAAAAAATTTGATCTAAATCTTTTAATTGTCAATCATCCGTTTCAAATCACTTGTTTTAATTAAGGTAACCATATACTGACGTTTGGATAAACCTTCACCATTTTTTTCCATACAACAATATAAAATAGGCCTACTGTATTTATAACTAATATTAAAAAAAAAAAATGAAAGGCATTATATGATTAATTTCACACTAAATATGATTTGGAAAGTATTGCAGTAAAAAAAAAAGAAAATTATACATTAGTACCTCATACATAATTTCCTTTAGTTGGATTCGGTACATTACAGTACTTAGGGAAATTATTTCTAAATATATATTAAATATCTCTGTTCTCATCATTACAGACCTAGCTGCCTCAATGGAATTCGTCTGATTCAGCCTTTAAAGCTTAATTTCTTTAAGCATTCTAAATTAAAAGTTGCAAGGCTTTAACTGCTTCTTGGTTGAAAGTAAAACTGCCCCAGTAGGTTATGAGCATGGCACAAGTTTTTAATACAAATCAAGCCAAACCAAATTGTCTTATCATGGTGGCACTTTTTTTTGCAGGTTGCAGATTACATTACCTCAGGAATTTGGCATATTTTTAAAGTTAAGCTTAAAGGAAACCTTGAATGTACTGCTGAGGGTTTAAACGGTGCAAGTGGTATTGGGACCATGGCATTCCCCTATGCAGTACACTCGACACATGCAGAGAAGCTGACGCAAGCGCATCGTTGCATGCCTAGGTGTGAGCAGGTTTCGATTTTGGTCTTCTGATGTGACATCTTGATGTGATCCTAAGGGAGCTTTTTGTGTTGCTCATGCATGGTAGAATAAATATAAGAAATCAGTAGATCTTTTTTACACCACCTTTTTTTAGCATTGTATTCCATTTCCTCACCAACTGGACCTTGGTCATTAGTAAGCATATTTCTTAGTTACAAGATGTGAGAAAGCTATACTGACCTGGCTTCAGACTACATAGCTGGCTTATTAATGGTAGGTATTTATCCTAAGCAGCATATCTCTTTCATCACTTTTCCCCAGGCTATTTATGTATAATAAATAATCAACTGTAAAAAGTCACTGTTACACTGTTGAATATTCAACCCTTGGGGCCGATTGAGATTTGTTTACCCTTCCACAGTAATTTGTCTGTAAGATTATTGTGAATATTTCGAATGCGTCTCTCTGCTCGGTGGTTAGCATATTTTATTTTTACACAATTATATAGCGCCCACATCGGCAATAGTTGTGTAATTGACTCTGGAGAATATTCATTCTGGCAGTCAGTCTTGTTTCTTCATTTTTCTTGACCCTTGGAAAAAAAAAACAAATCTGAATGTGGACTACGTGATTAGTTTATTTTTCCACATAAAACTAAACAACACAGCTTGAAAAAGAAGAAAGAAAACCTCACTCCAGGAATGAGCAGAATGTGACATGACAGTGGCGGTTGAGGTTTGGTAGCTGGCCCACACAACTGAAACTTCTGCCTATTTTTACACTGATTAAATGTATTAAATACTTGTTTTGGACACAAGAAACCCACGATTAACCAGTCATTATTATTTTGGTTTACATAAATAATTTGTTACTTACTTGTCCTTGAAAAATGTACAGTAAAATAGTTGACAATTTGGGAGATAGAAAGGTACATAAAGCAACTATATTGTTTCTTAGATGCCCTGAATGAACTTTCATTGCAATAAGCTGTTAAACATATGCTCTTAACATATCCTGTGTTATCATAACACCATTCTGCTTAATTATGTTTGAAGATCACTCACCCCCAGCAGAGAGCATACTGCTCTGTTCGGTGTCTATTGTTTATCTTTTCCATGCAGACTAAAGCACTGTTGACACCAGTGAAAAGTGGGAAAGTCTTATGGTTTTCCATATAGGAAATGGAACTGTCAAATCATAGGGAATTGACTGGTGATGGTCTACCGCCTCTCTAGCCCCCTTAACAGGAGAGAACGGAACGTGATTGCAGTCAATACAATATAACTTTTCCATATATGTTTTAGATTGTAGCCATACCAGCTTGAATGTCTGGATTGACCGGTCTTTGCATCAGCTGGCTGTGTGTGAGAAAGGTGGATGGGAGGCAGACCAAGGAGCACCACTGCCTTGTTAAGAGAGCAGGTTAGCATTCTGTAGCCCGTTTCACAGCTCAGCTTCCTCCAGTCCCCAACAAGCGTCATTCCGAGTCATTAAGCTCAGACTAAATGAGGTGGAAGGTGTGGGCTACTTAATTGGAGATTATTGCATATCAGGAGCACCAGGTTTCCCTGTCCTGTCGCTGCTCTTGAGCTGAAGAGCAGTGGGCCAATTAAGGGAGGTCAGGCAGCACAGCCAAACAGTGTCGTCAGTGCCATGTGGAGGGAAAGTGAAAAGCCAGTGGCTGTTCAAAAATATCTTCAGTGCTTGGCACTGTTGCAGAGTTTGTGTTCTTCATTTCACTTTGACTCCTATATGCCACTATACATAAAAAGGACCAGCAGCACTCACAGTAAGCAGTGCTTCTCCAAGTGCATTTATTGACAAAGGTCTCTGTGAAGATATAGTAATGTAAAAGTTAAAGTTGTAGTGTATAGAATGTATTATGGTGTAGTGGTTTGGTCATTTCTCAAGCTAAAATAGTCTTGAGGCACAATAGATAATGGTCACTGCAAGAGATAGCTCCGTTTAAACCTTTATCATCTTGCAAGTGTATCCTACCGTTTTAACAATTGGTATTAAAACAAAAATCATTATCTTTGTAAACAACCTTCAGCATTTCCTGCAGTAGAAGTTCGCTCTATTGTACTAAATGGATCTGTGAAAGATCTGTGCCTGCTCTGCAAGTTGAGAAGCGAAGCACTTGGTTTCACTGGTTTGTACCCTCCCCGGCACGGAAGGCGGGCTGTGGTGTCAGATGGTCCACACCCTGTCAGGGTGCCAGCTCTCCGACTCCAGACACCTTTATGTTGTGAGCGACTCTAACCAACAAGCAGCAGCCTGGTGTTGATGCAGCACAAGCCACAGGGCACTTCATATCCTGGCTTCGTGAGCACGTTCAAAACACTGTGCCTTTAATGTGTCAGTTGAGAGGGTTTGGATACGCAGCCTTGTTTTATTTTTTGTAGTTGTTGTTTGTTTGCTGTGAACTGAAAAGGGCACACGGAGCTCTCTGGCGAGCTTTCTCCTCAGAGTAGTGTGTGTGTTCCCCGAGCCTGCTAGGCCTCTTCCTGTTGCACGTAGCTGCATATTTTCCCAGGGTTGCCCCCCCCCCCCCGCATCCACACATACACACACATGCACCCTGTGATCGTTGGGTCTGGAGGATTGCAGGCGCTCTGTTCCGGGGGGTTTGGGAGCCAAGGGGAGCAGGAGCAGAACATACCCCAGGGCCATGCATTTCTTTTGGAATGGGCCAAGACTCAGATCATCCAACATTTGTGTTTCATTAGAATGACTTTGAGCCTGTAGTACAGTGAACAAAAGAATAATAATAATGGAAAAAAAGAAAGGCCTGTTATATGGTCAATAAATTCTGCCTGGGCACTTGGAGAGTTCCTTGCATTTTTATAGAAACCAGCCTCTCGCTTCCCCTGACAGGATTCTGAAAATCTGTTATCATCTAAAATCACATATAAACATATTTGGCTTTTTTAAGAAAAAAAAAATGCGTTTATGGACCATTTTATTGCTGTTCTCCCTCAAAGCCCGTATTTGGTCTAACTAAGAAAGACATCTGCTTGGGGGCAAGAAATGAGAGAGTTTATCCCCCCCCCCCCCTGCTTATCTGTCTGTCACCAGGATAACTCTCAAAGACATACAGCCTAGGCCCTTGTATCCACTCGTAGTGTAATGGTTTGAAATAATATTTTAAAGAATAAAAGCATGTGTGCTGCTTTTGAAAAAGGATTGTCATGATGATGATGATAATAATTACTTATTTATTAGCAGACACTCTTGCCCTTACCTTAAATAATTACAAAATACTATGAAATGCAACTGCTTCCTAATAAAAAAAAAAAAAAAAAGGCTTGCCTCTAGTCATACAAATGCTGTGATTGAATGTGACAATGATCAATACACATGTTAGAGCAACACAACTCACCTACATTACAGTTGTGGTTTTATCTGGGTAATTACCAGAGTGAATGGCTTTCTAACAATGCTGCTGTTAAGACCATTCATTGTTCTCAGGAAATCCCTCCGTATAGTTAGTTTATTTTATGAGGGCAATATTGCAGGAGAAAATCTATTTTTAGATTATGTTTCAGTGTCGTTCAGGGATGTTTAGACTTGTGCCACTAAACAAAATGCCTCCCTCAATTATCTTAAAGCTGTTCCACCAAATAAAAATAAAAATTATACTGAAAAGACTGGCGCTAGCTGCACAGTAAAGGTAAACTGGTTATAATATTCAGCATTTTTAATTGTGTGCTGCTACTTAGAAAGATTATAGATCTTCCTGTTTGGGTTGAATTACCTGTCACTTTGTTGGCCAAATCAACACAAACAGTTATGTTTTTACTGTTGTTGTTGTTGTTATTGTTGTTGTTACTGTTTTGTGTTTTTTTTCTCTCCCCCAAATGGATGTGATTTTAATTGGCATTGTAAATATTTAAGGCCTGCCAAAGGGGGTGTTCATAATTCCTGGATAATTAGTGCCTATTGGATTTTGTGTGATGAATGTGTGTGGTAACTATGATTTGCGATGAAGAATGAGCCAGGAATTCACATTGATTCAACAGCACCGGGGAGGTGGCAGCCTGGCTCGTGGGGGAGATGGAGGAAAGGTGATGTGCAGGAAGTGGGGGGCTGGGCGGATTTGGCAGTACATCCTGACAGCTCTTTGAACACGGGCGAGGCTCGGCAGCAGCCTGGGAGTGTGCAGAGTAAGAGAATAATTTTTTGCCTTCACGGTCTCAGTTCAAACGATGTTAGATGTTTAGAAACTTAGTGTTGACTGACAGTGTTATTTTCTCTCCATCCACCAAGTGATGAAATGTTCAGTGATTTCTAGAAACGCGGTAAAATGATGTCATTCTCTAACCTTTGAAAAGCAGGTTCAGTAATATTGAGCCAGTGTAAACTTCACTTATCGCTCCTCCAGCATTTAAGTTGTTTGTAAACAAAACTGAAGAACTAAGTTTCAGGCAAGAAAGATAGTTCACTTTATGATTGTTGATGTGCATTTCCAGTGTTAACATTTATACAGTAAGGAGTGTGGGCTCCTGCTACCTTCAATATTATCTTTATACTGTAACTGTTTGAATTTCTCTCCACAGTGGTGCCTCACACTAAACCTAGTCTTCCCAATGTTGAGGGACAATTTACTGGGCTTGATCTCTATCGTGGAGAAACTCATTTTGAGGCTAGGAAATGATGCATCAGCCCAGATTGAGCTCATTTCTCTACAGCTCAATAGACCAACTGCGTCGACAACCGGATTCATGTGGAGCAAATACATCGAAAGTGGATTCTGTCTTAATGGAGAGAAAAGGGGTGTTCAAACCAAGTGTTTGCCAGAAGTGAAGAGTTTCTGCATAGGTGCCAAACTAACGATTTAGAGGTAGTCTTGGGAACAGGGGAGAATTTGGACAAGTCCTGAAATTTTCTCATTACTATTCAACACATTTGAAATCGTACAGCTGCGCCTTCAGGAAATGCTCTGCTCAGGAATAGAGAGATGGGGTCACTAGTCTGCCGTATATATTACAGTTCCCTAAAGTAGAATGTGAATGAATGTAATTGTTTCAATGCAGGATTAATGGAAAACCCTGGGTTGGATTATTCCATCTGGCACGTTTGATTGCCGGCTCTCGTTGGAACATGGCAGCCCGAGACAGACTGGCCGCTTGTATAGGAGTGAGTTCACCAGCCACGGCAGTTACAGGTAGTAGAGCAGCACAATGGCCACATTCTCGGGCTGTTTTATGTGCACCCATGGCCTTGCCAGATAAAATACAGACGTCAACCGTAAACCATTGCACTGACTTGACATTAGTTTTCCTCATCAGTGCAGGGCAAAAATGGCCTCTCTGTCGGCATCATGGAAGATTTGTAGCGCTGACTGAAAGCATACGTTTCATCCTAAAGCAATAAATGCACTGCTTTAGCGCAGATGAATTTGGATCTCTCTTTCAGTGTCACATTTTCATTTGTTTTGTACACTTTTAAGGCATAACCAAACTCATCATACAGGGCTTTTAAAATGTTTCTATTAGTACCACAATGTGAGGCATATACGGTACATAAGTGCTCTGTGAAGGATTGTGAATAGAAGTCATTTATGAGATATAATCTTCTTCTCAAAGGACTGCACCACAGGTTGTCTAATTATAGTATTGTGTCATTTCTGCCTGTTCTTGTTGTAGCTATAATGGTGTCTTTTGTTGTCAGAAGTGCCTTAAACAGCCTGTGTTCAGCACTGAGCAGTTCCAGAGCCATGTGATGACAGAACCAACCCTTTTTTGGGAGAAAATAATAAACCGATCATCTCTCTCCCGTTAATATTGTGATCTGGGGGTTTTAATAGAGTAATGGCCTCATTTTATATTGGATACGGTTGTTGATGGGTATTAGCGTGTTTTATCATGTTTTAATTTGGATTGTTTGCATTATGAATTATGTACAAACTTGTTTTATGAATAAAGGGGATTAAAAAGTAAAATATATATATATATCTTTCTCTCTATTCCTAATATGGAGTAATGAGTTTGTATTGAAAGACAAAACTAAAAGTTATTGACCTTCCAATTCTCAATGTGCCATATTCATTTTTAGCCTTTCCAGTCCATGAACAGTGGCTTTTGTCTGTGTGTGGGGACATTTGAAGAGAGGTGAATGTGACCAAGGGTTAAAAGAAACACGAGGTAGCAGCATAGTAAAAGGCCAGGCACTGGTACTCAGCAATGAAACGGAAGCAAGGCCAAAATTGTTACTTACCCTTGGGCTCTTCAGAAGAAGTTGCATCTTGTCTTCGATGCTTATTGACATTATTGGGGGCACAAATAGACTGTGGCCAGATAAGTAGCAAGCATCTTGTCAACACGATTACACTGCAGTGAAAACCAGGGAAGTTCCTTGTGAGCCGTGGCTGGAAGCCAGACTAGCGCAATCCAGACAAACGGCATCTTTCTCCCAAACCTGATAGGCTTTTTCCGTTAATGTAAGTTTCGGATTGACTATTACATTGTGTTCAAATTGCCCTTTCAATGTCAAAAATTGTACAGAAGGTGTTTTTGACATACGTTTTTGGAAAATCCAATCCAAAAATGTGTCAAGTTGACTCATCAGAAAATGCCTTGAAGAAACAGTCAAAATTGTCAAAAATCATTTGCCTAAACACAATACATTAATGACCTAACTACATACATAAAGCAGCATAGTTTGGTGTGCAGATTAAGAGTATATGCTGCCGTGAACATTAGAAAGTACTCCTTTCACACATTGGGGCTTTACAAAGGATGTTTGTTTAGGCAAAATTAAACAAGACGAGAATTAAATCAAACATGTTGCCAAATTGTCAAACTCAAAATGACAGAGCAGTAAAGGTGTGCTGTTTAAGAGCACTAACAATTGTACTTGGCTTTGTTGTTTTTTTGTATTAAGTTTCGGCAGGAAGTATGCGTGAAACATAAGGATTAAGAATTATAACCTCGTCTCTGTCAGTAGATGACCTTGCCCATTTAGGGAATCAGTCTCGCATTTCCACAATCCACAAAATAATCAGTGGAATATTTGTCTTGCCTATTATAATTAACTTGTTGCACACCGTCCCATTAAAAGTTCATTTTAAAACTCTTCGCCTTCCTGGAAGTAGCTGATCTGTAATGTTTTTGTTTTTTTTCATGCATGATTTCAACATTTCACCGAAATAATTAGTAGTCCTCATTATTTTAGCAGAAAAGTTGCTGATTCTACAATGTCTGTTATGAAGCTAGACTATTAGTCATTTGTCAGGATTGGACTTGACCTCTTTGCATGTTATGGAAATTAAGATTGTTCACACAGGAATAGGGTTGTCTTGGGGCCTAAATAACAGCTATAAATAGAGATTGACGATCTAATGATTTCATATGATTTAATGTTTTTTCAACAAGATAATTTCTCATCCGTTGTGTCAATAACAATTCAGAAAAGTAATAAAGTTTTGCCTTTTAAACTTTTGCCTGACATTTGGGATTACTGCTTCTCTTCCTATGCTGTTCTAGTTAAGAGGGACTATGATGTCACACATTTGGACGTGGTCTACCAGAATAAAATATGTGCATAATACGTTTGACCAAAAGGGAAGGGATCTGTGCAGCTCTACAAGAGAAGGGGTTAGGTCTATAATCAAAGTGTGCTGCTCCATTAATTGATATAGATAATGAAGCAAGGGGTAAAATCAACACCTACTGTACCAACAACATAGTGCAAGATAAACCAATGGCCACCTACTTTGATGCGATGGGTGGCCATTTCCCCCCCCCCATTTTTTATTGTACAAGCTGATTCAAAGTCTTACTGATATGGGCCCCTCTGGATGCCCAAAGCAGAAGGTGTAGAAAGAATCCCTTTATTTAGGCTGCCAGTGGATTCAGTTACAGTTGCAATTGTGTTTGCAATTCCACTGTCTGCTCAGATCTTGTCTAGTCATGAGTGCCTGTGAAAACAATTAGGTGCGTGTCCTGTTTTTTTCCCCCGCTGTGAGTGTGGAGCTAGTTCCCAGCTGTTGGGCAGATAAAGCCGAGTGTGGCAACAGAGGTTTCTCTGAGCCTGTTGAAAGCCTTCTCTTCACTCCCGGGTTTATCTTTATGATTGTGGGAGACCTAGGGCAGCTCCCCCTGTATAGTTATTGCTTCTGCCACTGCGCCACGCTCCCCTTCATTTCTTAATAGCAGGATTTGGTTTTTGGCAGGTAAGTCAAATCAACCCACGTCCTCAGCCCCTCCCATTGCGATGTAAGACTCGTCTTACATTTTGACCATGGGAAATATGAAGTCATATGTGTCATTTAATGTTGCTCTGTTTCTTACTTGTGTATGTTTACATTACAAATGTGTGACCGTGGGTACATTTCAAAAGTTATATGACTAATTAGCCAAAAACAGCTGAAGAAATCATTTTTCTAGATCATTGAAACTTGGTGATTGGGCTTTAAGACAATACCTATGAACACTCACAAAATTACTTTATTGGTCTGGGTAACTGAATTGTGACACTTTCAACACCCTTCTGAAAACAATTCTCATCCACATAATATTTCCCAGCATACTCTTGCAGATTTTCCTTTGTTTATGCAATGCTATTTTCTTAGTTAAATTGCACTCGATGTGTAAGCAAATAAGAACAATAATAATAATGAGAAAAATGTTCTTAACAAATCCGAGTAATTGTTGCATTGCTAGATGAAACAATACCATCCAGTTTCCTAGTGTTTGTGTTAATCCGCATAATTTTTTTTTTTTTTTACTGGAGCAGGTTTAAGTATGGCATGAGCTCTGGAACTCTTAAGTTGACAAAAAGTAGAGGGGAAAATAACTTTTTAGTTATGTTTTAAGTGTTTGAAAGGGAATGTGCACTTAACACAAATTTCAAGAGATATATGGAGGTTGGAGAATACACTCAGAAAAGGGCTTGGATTACGCATGCGTTTTGTGGAAACGTAGCTCGAGGGGGTCGTTTTTTTCTTGCGTTTAACTACATCATTAGACCACAATACAATCATTCAATGTTGTTACATTTTTGTAGACATAGAATATCAGGTCAGGTGGACAGGGGGGTGTTTAGCTATGAACAGAGAAGCCTGTTTGAAGGCTAAGAGGAAGTTCTCATGGTGCTTCCTGCCTATTTCTGAGTTTGAACAATAACCAGAACCTTTGCTATTGAAGCTTTCATAAGCATTAAATACACGGAGAATAAAATTATGAATAATAGAAAAGATTTCTTAATAAAAAGAGAAATGAGGTCTAGTAATGAACTTTAATTGGGATTTAGCTATCTATTTTGCAAGATGGCTCCTTTAATAATGCAACATTTTCTATGTGTGTAGCTTCTCTTAAAAGTAACAGGAAGCATGTCTGTGCCCAGAGAAATGGAGCTGATGCTGGGATGCTGGGTGCCAGAAGAATTTTCAGCTGCTCAATGACTGATGGAGCTCTGGGTTTGCTTCAGCCAGCGAGATAATTACAGCGTAACTTAATTATCTGAACGAATCAGTGCTGCACACTGTTTGGAAAAGGTTATTACTGTATTTGCGTAAGAGTGGTCTTAATGGTAGACTTTAAAATGCTACATTTGAGCAATGGAAACTTAACCTTTTCATTGCTCATGTAGTATTCCCTTTTTCACAAACAAGGTGATCAGTATTCCTACTGCATACTTGTTATACTTTAAATAGGAATACAGGCCATAATATAATATGTTAGCACCAATCAACCAATGGATCCGTAAATCCTAGTATAGCTTCCTGGGAAAGCCCCTGTATGAACCATTTAAAACCTTCAGTGCTGTAGAAAAGGCCATATCTACATTCATTAGTCAAAACAATCCCCAGAGGATATGAACAATAGGTTCTTAAATAAATAGCTCATGCAACTGAGCAAAGCTGAATTTTCCAACAGAATGAGTGATTTTAGTTTTTTGTTTTGTTTTTAATTGCTTGAGCTTAGAGGGTTAAAAAAGAAGGGCAGAAAGCTGCATTCTAGACTGCTGGCCATACCACTTCTCTTAAATGAGACATTGATGAATGCAGCAATGTCTGATTGTGGTTGCCTGCATGTCTAATATAACACTGCACACACTTCACAGTATTACTGTACTGCTTTGGTGCTATTTTGATGTGCTGTAGACATTTCAATTTGGGGTTTTCCTAGAGTTCTTATTGAGCATGTTGTTAAGACGTGATACTCATCTTAATCTCTTTTTCAGGTGATTATCTGTTTCAACCTTGCGATGAATTCTAGATAGTAGTGTCAAAACTAAACCTAAAAGGCAAGCTGTTGGGACAAACAGTTTTTTCCACCCCACACCGTCATTGTTTTTGAAACAGTTTTATTAATTGATTTGTTTATTGTGTTTAATTGTAATAGATCACATAAGGTTGATCAGTTTTTATTTTTACCTGGGTAAGGGTGTCTGCTAATAAAATATTTATAAAAAACTAAAAATTAAAATTCAATCAGTTGTTAACTTCTGTTCATTCTGCCTTGGGAAACCCCTTTGTGACTTCTGAAAAAGGGATTTACATGAATCTCATAAGTGTTTCGGGGTGCATCAGGGAATTACCTTGCTCTGAAAATAGTGGAAGCACCTTTATCTCTGTTTAGTGTGACGGACCTTCACGGTGAAATCCACAAAGCGAGAGAGAGAGGAAGATAGAATGAGAGAGAGAGCAAAGACAGCTGTGCATGTTGTCACCACTTCCTAGATCAAATTGCTTGACCAGATTCTGCCAGCACTGTAAATACCATTCTGACGTTCTTTACTTCCTCTACAGCTCCTCATTTTCACATTAATGTAAGTGTTTTGGGGGGCTGTGTGATACCTGGACAGACAGAGCAAGCTGTACAGTGTGCAGGAGGCATTGGGAGTGTGCCAGGCCCCTGTCGATGCCAGCAGGGATTAGCGAGAGAAAAAAATAGAACAGAAACGTTGTGCTGCCAGGCTTTGACAGCTTAATTTCTTTAAGGCACTAAATCATTTAGGAATGCAGTAGAGGCAGAAAAAACTATTATTGCCCCGTCTACAACAGGCAGACTGATTTTGATTGCACACAGTATGCAACTATTGTAACACTTAAACAACATATTAAAAGATTTTGTGTTGTGTAATTTCTAACAGTTGTAAGTGTTGCATTTGCATTTTTCTGTATGCTTTTGTGCATTTAAAAAAATGGGCAATTATCTAGGTATATGTTCCTTAAAACTGCTGTTTTCATTTTGTTTTGTTGTTTAGCTTGGTAATGTCTACGAAAGTTAATTTATTTCATTTGTAGTTCCTTTCCTTGGGCAAAGCTGTATTGTTCTGGTTAAAGTCCATTTGCTGAATGACTTTTATTGCTCAAGTGGACTCTTGATATGTGATATTTTTTATACTTGGTCTGAGACAATCTTAACACAATCTTATGCTGTCTGAAGGTCACTTCTGAGCAATGCAGTACTGCGCTTATAAATAACAAACAACGATGCATATAGAAAGCCCCAAAAATAAACCAAGTGGGTGTCCACACTAATGTGCTTAGTTCTTTTGTCTAGAACGCAAACAATAAGGTTGTTTGAAGACACTGACATCAAGTACAACACAATGGAAACTTCTGTCTGTGTCTCATTCAAATGCCACTGCTGTGATATTTAGATGAAAGTGCTTTTCCATAGTGACCTGTGAAGACTGAAATACGCTCTGCTCTCCTTGTAACCAAATGTTCTCCTTTCGTGTTAACTTGGTCCTGCTGCAGCAATGCACTACAAAGAGGCTAATAAAAACAGAGCTTAGTACAATGTTTAAGGTTTGTGTCTTTGCAGTGCATGTTTTTGTATTTGGTATTTTTTATGTGCTGTTATTTGAGCACTGCTGGCAATTTGAACCTCGACCATAAAACTCAATACTGCAGCCGCCCAATTTCAGACAATTTGGCAAACTGAACTGCCATCTTCAAAGACCCGTTCTTCAAAGTGTTAACCACACCAAGTCATTTTCCGATCAGGAACACTATCGCATTACACTGCTGTATGTTTTGAGAGTGGGGATTAGGTGAAACCTGGTTTAATGATGTTATTTTTGTTTTTGTTGATGAGAAGTGTGTTGAGGTCGGGTGGAGCAGCTGTACTGTGCCCGACCAGTGAACTGCAGAGTATATATATGCTTTTGCAAGAAGAACAGAATACAGACACACACAGATGGGCAAAAAACATATACCGTGTTTTGTGTGGTTACTGCCTGTTTGAGCCGTTTGAAATTTCATACTTTTGTTGAGTACTTGTCACACGTGTTGAAAGAATAAGTAATTACTGTGTATCCATAAACACCTTGCAAAAGACGTGAAGCATTTCGACTCTGGGATCTTTGATGGCTTTAAGGACAGCTGTACCTACAATGAGGCACATTCCCCATAGTCATGCATGGTTGACTTTACCCCAATACCTCTTAATAGCAGAGATGCCACTTGATCCCTTTTGTGTGGCAGTCGATACATGTCGTGTTCATCATTCTCCAGTTCCCGAACAGCTTCTCTGCAGAGTTAAGGCCAGGGGATATTACAGGCCATATTTAGGATGACACAACCTCTTGTGGCTCGCTCCCAGCAGCACCGCTGAAGAGATCCACACTCCTCGCTGTCAAATTTCTGAAAGATCAGTGTTGAGGTGTCCCGGATCTCAGAGTGGAATGTTTCCTACTTCTTTCCTTCAACTCAGAGGGCCCAGTTTGTCTGTGCACCACCAGTATTTGTACATATAGAACTATAATATGGCACCTTCTGTATTTAATAATACCTACATGAACATGAATTTAGACAAACTAACCCTTTATCAGCATGCTCCCAGGGAAATGCCTTTAAGTGTATTAAAACACTGAACCCCCATCATCTCCCAGAATGTTTCCATTACGCAAACATGTTGTGCCTCTGTTACAGAAAAAGGAAACTGCACTCTTGCTTGTCAGATGTGTAATTCAACATTGAAAAGATTAATCCTGTATCCATCTGCACCTTGTTAGCATGTCCAAAATTTTTTTGTTTGTTTGTTTCGTATTCCTTTCATAAAGTTTTATTCTTTACAGAGCAAACGGAAAAACTTCAGGGTCTGCTAGTTGTATTTAATTTAATTTAATTCTGTGGGGTGTGGGTTTAGTTCCATAGTGGGTATAGAACCATATGTTCCAGAAACCGCCTTACATTCATTTCCTGTGACAGACATTGATTCATCATTATTTTAAACATGCAGTAGATAAAGGGGGGGGGGGGCAAAAAACTGAGATATGATAAAAATGTGCAAAGATACTTATGATATATTGTGTGTCATCAGCGTCAAGAGATGTTAATTTTGTTAATTTATGTATTTTACTTGTTTACTTATTCAGCAGTTTTTGTATTTTAATCAGGCTTGCTATCCCCCAAACATTTTTTAAATATTTTTATGATTTGTTTGCCTGGTTTATTATGGTATGCATAGATTTAGTCAACTGTTACAAACCACTTCATGAATACAGACTAGCTGCAAGTCTGCATTAAAAAAAAGATCCAGTGTTTCCCAATAAATGCTGTTGATATGTATTGTCATTTAGCTTTATCTCCCTGTCAGCTGATTAATGAGTAACAGTGACCAGATATGGATAAGAACAATTTACTGTAAGGCAGTGTTTCTGGAATTGTCTTCAGCTATGGGGTGTTCCCTTATTAGCTTTAATACTAGCATTGCAATATATGTCTGTGGTTTTTAGGGGGGCCGTGAGTAAACGTTCTGGTGATAAGACATGATGATCCAAATTATTTTCAGAATTTGCTAAATGAGTTAGAGATCTCAATGTGCAAAGAAGTAGTTTTCCTTTACTGCTAATGCTCGGTACACATTGGAGGGTAATGAGGCAGATGTTTCAGGCAAAACATCCAAAAACAAAATTAGAATGAGAAAAAAAATAGCACATTACACTAATTACAATGGAGATCTCAATAGCTTTCCAAGGTTTAACAGATTGTTGTGTCTGCAGATAATGCCTGCCATTTTCTTTAAATGGAAAAAACACTTTTGCCAGATGGTGGTTATGTAATCATTTACACTAATTAACTTTTGTCCACTGTGCATTTTCTTTGGATTTTCTTTGGATTCCCTTTGGGGTCACTGTGCCTTTAAGTTCTTATCAATAGAAGTTGAATTTGGTGTATGAAGCCCCTAATTAAATTTGTTAAGTTCCTACCATTGCAATGCCACCCATTTGGTTATTGCCTGCTCATAGGGCTTTGTGGATGTATTAAAGAGTAAAGAAAAGTGTCCTGGAAATAATCTGCCTGTATTAACGCTACCTTGGGACACTGATTTCATAAATTAGTTCCCAACATTGAAGCCAATGAAAATAAGTCCTAGCATTGCCGGATTGTTCTTTAAAAAATATATTATTTTTAAGATTTCCAGTCATCAGAAGTGGAGGCTTCTGATAACTTTTTGTAAGGGTTAAGTACTGCTCTACAGAAAGGCTAAACAGAAACACACGTGTGAGTTTGAGCTGGTTTTTTGTTCTGTCCATTTATAGTTTCAGGACTATGTAGAAATAACAGTCTGGAGGCTGGAGCGTTGGGTGTGGAGTGGGGGAGGTACTTCATACATTTACACAACACTTTCCAAAACTTGTGTTGCTCATATTTTTGGCAGGTCCAGTGGACTGTGGGTGGTCTTTGCAGGTAGGGCCAGAGGAGAGTGCCAGTGTCTGAAGAAGCTGCCACTCCCACAGCCCTGCCTTCGATGTGGATAAACACAAGGCTTTAGTCTTCACTGATAGCAGTATCACACATTGTACAGAAACAATATTAATTCCTCACAAGACCTAACTTCAAACAGGTTCTTCTGTAGAGATAGCTGCTAAACAATGAAGTGGCTGTATTTGATTTGTTCGTTTCTGTGAGCAACAACAAACAAAAATGTATTTACATGTTCTTTTAGACCCACACCCCACAAAAAAAGAAAATAATTTAAAAGAGCTTATGTAAATAAAATAACTCTAAACCTAACCCCTTGTTGGGAGTTCCTTGTTTTGTTTCTAAATAAAAGATCAGCCAATCACCAGAAAATTATACATTCTTTGTGTTATTCATGGAAAGAAAATCTGTTCAGATCAGATCACGCCAATTTGAAAACCTTGTCAAGCTGAGAGCTTGGTGGATCATATTCCTTACTTTGATTCTTACCTGTATTTTCATGCGTATGCAACTGCCATATTCAATATGTAACTTGTAGTTCAAAATGGAGTGGAACAAAATGCACTATTCTTACATTTAAAAACAACTTTCTGAAAATCTCTCATTACATATTTGATTATCAAATGAAAACAAATAAACAATGATAGTAGAGATGGAATAGCTTCCCTTGGAGGTAATCGTGGCTTTTTGTTTTTATTCACGTGTAATATCTTTCCAAACCTAGTGAATCGGAGTTTGAGCAAATGCATTGGTTAAAATGTCAATTTACTGAACAGGGAGAATGGTGATGGTAGGGAAAATTGTATCTTGTTAAGATGCAGCTTCTAATTCATTCAGTTATTTTAAGAACCGGCTAGGTTACATTCTCAGATCACATACCATATAGCAAGTGGAAGAGCTCAATGGCTTCTTGTCTGCAAATGTTTACATTTTTATGCTCTTATTTTTGTGCTCACTTTATCTGCTCTCATTTTCATGTTATTTTGTGCACTCTCTACAGAAGATCCCTTAGAGGAAATCTTCCTCTAAGATAATGCCTTGGTTGTGTTAGATAAGTTGTGTTAGATAAGTTGTAAAGTCAGTGAAGCTTTCAAACCCAACAGGTTGGGGGTGGGGGCAGATAGTAGCAAGTCCCAAACAGAGTCTTTATCTTATTTTCTCTGAAAATCGCAAGGGCATCTCTCTCGCCTTTGCCATGAATAAAATATAATTCCATTCAGCTCTGTGTCCCCACTTCGTCATTCATGGCACGTTGGGGGCCCATCCTCTTGTGTCACAGCTTGTTCAGCCGTCCCTCACAATGTTCCTTGGTAACCAGCTCGGTCTCTCTCGAGGGGGATTACCAGCCGGTTTAGAAAGGAGACTCATTCATTTCCCTATAATCCTATTCTGACAGGGGCCAGCGGAGAACAAGCTGACATAAACTGCTCAGTGGCAAGGGGATTGGGCACTTATCAGTAAAGAGGGATCTAAGCCTTTCTTTAGGTAAGAAGGCATCTCCTCAGGCTAAGGAAGTTAATAGCCACTGTTGCTCTTTCATTCGTTCACTACAGCACAGGGCTAGAGGTCCCTCACCTCTATCCCTGATGGCTATTTTTTCCCCCCACTTTCAAGAATGTATGTCCTAGTCGTAGAATTTTCTAAGCTTGCATTAATTTTGTTTAATTAACTGTTCCTTTGAAGCGGTGTGAATCCCGGTTGAAACTGTAGAGTAGGTGGGAGACAAAGCATGACAAAGTGTGTTCTCTTGATTATTTGTTTAACCTTCTCTTATTGTTTTTCACGACAGTGGACTGCCAACCATAATACTTGAGGCAGTCATTGACACCAGCATTATCTCTCTCCACTGATGGAAACAGCTGCATTATCTATGGCACTGTTATGTAGTCTGTCTGGTGGTGTTTATTACACAAAGTTCTGCCCAAGAGATAAGTGCATTGAAATGCATTTTATAAACGAAACCCCTTTCAGGAATCGCAGCCACTTATTCTGAATGACGTTTGCCTTCAAAGTGGAGAGATTTGTTCCAGCTGAAAGGAGTCCAGTCCCTTGCGTTCTCGTTAGCTGGCGTCTGTCAGATACTGTCCCTGTGCTGTTTTCAGGAAATGTTCCCGAGGAGTTCAGGATACAGTGTAAGTGTTTGGCTTGGCTTCAGCAGCAGGCATGCACCCGGCTGATTGGGAAAGGAGGAGTTGTCCAGAGATGGGCGTCCTTTGTGAGGGTCCGTCTTCCTTTTCTTTGTGTTCCTCTTGGCCCTCCTCTCGCTCCGGGTCTGTGGCATGCTGTGGGGTTCTGACAGTGATGTTAATAGAACAGAAACCAAGTAGTTCTGGAAATGGGACCAATTGTTTTTGTAAGCTGTCGTCTAATTGATTAATAAATCATTTTTATTTTGCTGCGGAAAGAAACGTTGCAGTTGATGGAAGCTATGACACAAAGAAGAAATAAAGAAGGGATTGGCCAAGCTGAGCTGATTTGTGTCCCCTAACAGTATGACCTATATGGCTCCAGGCAGCAATTCTGATTGTTAAACCATAATGGACCTCTTAACTGTGTACAGCACCTGACCTAGTCTTACAGTATAGTTTACTGTATGGCTCACTAGCTTATTTACCTTATTTCAAATCCAGACCCAGATCAATGTATTTGCAGGTACCAGTATCTAGTCTAGTGCACAAAAGTATCTGAAGCTTGTAATTTACCACTATTTTATTTACATCCTTTGGACACTGCTTCGGTGGACATGTGTGTGTGTTTTCAGCCTGTGCTGCTGTGAGAGTCACATAAGTGAGCTAAGTTGATAGACAGTTGGCAATTTCAAATTGCACAGGGTTTAAAAGAGTAAATAGCTGTCTATTCTACATTAAATACAAATTAAATACAAATCAATCTATATTGCAGTTATGTAAATATATGAATAGCCTCAATTAAAAACTGGTTTCAGAAAAGGTGCGGTCAACAAATAATGGAGGTGTAATACAATATATGTCTGTTGATACATCAGTGTCTGTGATCATTGCAGTTTTTCTTCTAACTAAAAAGATGTGACAAGTCATTTGTAATAATTCCAGGGCTTTGACCAGTGTACGTCTTTCAAAATACTTCTTTGTATTCCCATACAAATTCCTCAAGGTTATGTGGATCTTGGAAACCCAAGAACACACATTAAAGCACGATCATAATACAAGCAATACAATGTAAGTTGATCAGATCCCTTTTGATCCCTTTTCGGGGTCATAACCTGTAGGGCAAAATGAAAAGACCATGAAGGAGAGCCGGCCAGCCTCATGCAGCACAAGTTGTTGTTTTTTGTTTTGTTTGTTCTCAGTCAGTGAGGTTGCATTATAACAGACCATATAGCCCTGTCAGCAGCTGAGACAGACAGAATAACTCAATCTTCTGCGGCCTGACAGAAAATGATGACAGCTGGGCTTAATGACTGGAAGCAAGTTCAAGGGAATGGGAAAGGTAGCCATCTTAGTTGTACTGAATCACTGTACCAGTGACCTTGAAGTAGATCATTGTACCAACCTCATTGCCCATGATGGGGCTGAGTGAGACCGGCTTTGCTGATTGGAGAGTCATTTCACTTCTGCTCTTATGGTTTAAGAGAGGATTGTGCAGTGGCATTTGCAAGCATCGTCTCTCAAATACCTTTGCTATTATCCATTATCATGGTTCCATAACGGCTCCTGACAGCATTGCAGTGCTACAGTAATTCATTCGCCATGAGTTGTGCTTGCAGTATCAGACAACAGAATAAAATCTGCGCTTCATTTGTTAAATGTTGTTTTCCTCACATGAATGAGAATTTGAAAAGGCCTCTCTCTTCTCTTTTTCCAGACAACCCAGGTCAAGTCAACTCCACCTCCCTGAGCTCTCCGAACTCCCACCGGGGGATGAACACACCCAGCCTCCACCCATCTCTGATGGGCTCAGGGATCAGCCCGTCCTCTCTGGGCTCGTCGGGCCAGCTGCACTCTCCCATCAGCACTTTGAGCTCGCCCATGAACGGCCTGGGCTCGCCCTTCTCGGTCATCAGCCCCCCCATGGGCCCCCACTCCATGTCCGTCCCCTCCACCCCGGGCATGGGCTTCGGCCCCAGTGTCAGCCCTCAGGTCAGTCCTCTTGGTCTTACCAGCAAGCAGTGTACACTTCGCTCCGGGTTTAACAGGCGCATACCCTGAATTTCCAAGAATTTCCAAGAAAACACAATAATCATTCAAACTCTTCTAAAATGCTTATTAGTAGTAGTAGTAATCATAGTATTACAGTTAATAAGAATGCTTTTACACTTTTTTACACTTCGTTATAGTTTACATTGCAGTTGTTGATAATGGGATGAATACAGTTTTTCTAAATCGAAATGATTAGCTGTGGAAATCCATACTCTTTCAATATTTAAAAGGGATTCCTTCTCTGTGCATTTTAATATGATCCCATTTTCTGATTCACAGGTTTATGGTATACATATTCCTAAATAAACTTGATTGGATGCATGTTTTTCTAAAAACTTTTGTCTGATGTGTATGAAAGCCGTATACATAATAGAGACAGGATTACGGACTGCAAGGCAGGATATTTTGTTTGATTTACTGTAGCGAATGCTAACTGGGGACTTTTCTTTCATTAATTCGTTTCCTACCTCCGTCTGATGGACTTATTTCTAATATTGAAAGAGTTCTTTCTTTGTTGAAAGGAAACTAAAATTGTGAATGTCAATGGGTGCTTAAATGTTTGTCTGGAACGGCATTATTTTAGTTACTTATTCATATAGTATCTTTGAAGTCTTTGCTTGTACTAAAAGAAAGTAAACTCGAGAAGGGAATTTCTTGCATGCATGATTATTTTTGTGGTTTAAAATCAACATGTGCACTGGATCTACACACACTGTGCTTATTTGACTTATTTTCCATAAATAAAAAGCGGCCAGTACAAAATAACAGTGTGGTATTTTCCTAGACAATGAAAGGAATTTAATTTAATATTTCAGGCAACTTATGACCAACTGACAATGATATACGCCTAATGTAATGCTTTGATAATTCACTTACAATTAATCTTGTTCCATATTCCACTGATTTAATTAATTAAATCATAAAGTCCAAAGGTTTATCCCTTGTAGAAACATTAGTCTTACTGAAACTTCAGTGAACCCCGCTGGAGTGAACTACAGAAATTCTGACCATTGTAACTGATGAATTACAGAGACCAAATGCTGCTGTTTCCTTTTTTGACCAGGGATGTATCTTTGCTATTAGTCCAGGAACTGTTTTAAGTGATTATCTTGAGAGACATTTAGCAACAGTTCTGTCTAATTGGTTTCACCATCTGTCCTCTGTCCTGCACTATTAAAATATCATCCCTAAAAAGAACTGCCGGGCCAAATGAAACCTATGAACACTATGAAAAAAGAGACAAGGATACAAATTGTGACGATTTTATAGGCCACCATTGGTGGATACTGCTGCTGCTTCTTATTCTATTGTCGTTATCTCTTTATATTCTCACTGCCAGCTCTTTGCTTGTTTCTGGAGGAGCACCAGATAAGAGCAATCGAGGGCCAGAAAAGCACTACAGAGCTCGAGCATTCGTCTTCAACAGAGATTCAATGTGACATGAAATTCCACACCACAGGATTGCAGTTACATTGTTATATATAAAATTGCTTTTTTGTTTTGTTTTAAAGCACCAGAATAGAAAGTAAAAGCAAACTAATAAACTAGACCTTATCATTTAAGTCTGTGTCCTTTAGCTACACTGAACGCCTCAGGTCAGACAAGAGGATCCCCTGCTGATTTTGTACGTTTGCCCACTGACAAAGAAATGATCAGTCTATAATTTTAATGGTAGGTGTATTTTAACAGTGAGAGACAGAATAACAACAAAAAAATCCAGAAAAACGCATTTCAAAAAAGTTATAAATTGATTTGCATGAAATAAGTATTTGACCCCTTTGACTTAGTACTTGGTGGCAAAACCCTTGTTGGCAATCACAGAGGTCAGACGTTTCTTGTAGTTGGCCACCAGGTTTGCACACATCTCAGGAGGGATTTTGTCCCACTCCTCTTTGCAGATCCTCTCCAAGTCATTAAGGTTTCGAGGCTGACGTTTGGCAACTCGAACCTTCAGCTCCCTCCACAGATTTTCTATGGGATTAAGGTCTGGAGACTGGCTAGGCCACTCCAGGACCTTAATGTGCTTCTTCTTCAGCCACTCCTTTGTTGCCTTGGCTGTGTGTTTTGGGTCATTGTCATGCTGGAATACCCATCCACGACCCATTTTCAATGCCCTGGCTGAGGGAAGGAGGTTCTCACCCAAGATTTGACGGTACATGGCCCCGTCCATCGTCCCTTTGATGCGGTGCAGTTGTCCTGTCCCCTTAGCAGAAAAACACCCCCAAAGCATAATGTTTCCACCTCAATGTTTGACGGTGGGGATGGTGTTCTTGGGGTCATTCCTCCTACTCCAAACACGGCGAGTTGAGTTGATGCCAAAGAGCTCGATTTTGGTCTCATCTGAGACCACTTTCACCCAGTTCTCCTCTGAATCATTCAGATGTTCATTGGCAAACTTCAGACGGGCCTGTACATGTACTTTCTTGAGCAGGGGGACCTTGCGGGCGCTGCAGGATTTCAGTCCTTCACAGCGTAGTGTCTTACCAATTGTTTTCTTGGTGACTATGGTCCCAGCTGCCTTGAGATCATTAACAAGGTCCTCCTGTGTAGTTCTGGGCTGATTCCTCACCGTTCTCATGATCATTGAAACTCCACGAGGTGAGATCTTGCATGGAGCCCCAGACCGAGGGAGACTGACAGTTATTTTGTGTTTCTTCCATTTGCGAATAATCGCACCAACTGTTGTCACCTTCTCACCAAGCTGCTTGGCGATGGTCTTGTACCCCATTCCAGCCTTGTGTAGGTCTACAATCTTGTCCCTGACATCCTTGGACAGCTCTTTGGTCTTGGCCATGGTGGAGAGTTTGGAATCTGATTAATTGATTGCTTCTGTGGACAGGTGTCTTTTATACAGGTAATGAGCTGAGATTAGGAGCACTCCCTTTAAGAAAGTGCTCCTAATATCAGCTCGTTACCTGTATAAAAGACACCTGGGAGCCAGAAATCTTGCTGATTGATAGGGGATCAAATACTTATTTCCCTCATTAACATGCAAATCAATTTTTAACTTTTTTGAAATGCGTTTTTCTGGATTTTTTTGTAGTCATTCTGTCTCTCACTTTTAAAATACACCTACCATTAAAATTATAGACTGATCATTTCTTTGTCAGTGGGCAAACGTGCAAAATCAGCAGGTGAACAAATACTTTTTCCCTCACTGTATCTCCTACTGATAAAATACATCCAAGCTTTAGAAACACAGTCAGGCAGAAGGTGCTCCCCCACCACCCGAGTAATAGCGAAGGCCGCCAGGCTGCAGACGGATGCAGCGGCGCAGGGGGGCCGGAGGAATGCAGCGTCCGTCTCCCCAGCGGAGGGTCCCGGGACGGGGCGGCCTAATGAAGCGCTCAGCCCTCAGTCACGAGGTGAACTGCCTCTGATGGAAGGTGATTTGAGTCAGACGGCAGATGCCACTTGCAGTTAATGCTCGGCTCGCTAGCTTTTTTAAAGGCAGCCGGGCGGAAAGAGGCAGTGTCTCACACCCTGCGTGTCTAACCCTGGAGATGCAGACTGACACCCTGCTGCTGCACAGCGCACCATATACGCTGCCTCCGCACACGCCACGAGGCCTGCTGTTCAAGAAACAGGTTTTTATGTCCCGGTCCCTCAAAATCAAACGCCCCCAAAAGTCTTTTTTTTTTTAGTAGTTGGCAGCCTACTTTATTCTTTACATGAAGAAACCATTTGTATTGAGCTTGTGTGAGGACTCTAAGTAGTTTCTTTAATTCTGTAAAACGTGGTCAATTCTGTGATTTATTTTTAGTTCTTTTGGTTCTTTTTAATTCACAGAAACTTTGTGGTGTTCGAAGGGAGCTTGCTATCAGTTCTGTGAAGCGAAATAAACAAATGCCTCAATAGGTCTTGAATCGCTTTGTTTTTGTACATTTGTAACATTTATAGAAGACTCTTCTTCCCCCCTACCCAATTCTGTGCTGGATTTTTTTCTAACCTACATGTATAGCACATTTTGTTCCTTTTGAAAAATCAATTTACACCATCAGTATTGTAATGAGCGGAGCAGTCATCTCACATTCAAAGCACCGGGACACCAGCAGTAACTGTATGTGATGGATATTGTAATCTGAAATACTGAGCTAGTGGGCGCTATAACAAATTTCAAAAGCGACTGTAACACTTGATTAAGATTTGTTCCTACTTGGTAGTATTGCTCCCCCAGGTTACACCTATTATACAGGCACAGTAACTCAGTGCCTAATGAATTAGCTAGGTTTACACCACAATAACTATGAAGTATTTGTGTTAGAGATGAGCCTAAACAGCACTACTGCTGCTTGGTCTCAGATGTCTTCTGCAGCTCTGCCTTCCTTCATGAGATATCCATGAACAATTTAAATCGGACAAAACTATATTTTAAAAAAGCGTTTTCAAAATTTGACTAAGATTGATTTTTTTTCTTGCAGTCTATTGTGTTTTGTCTGTTAAACATTTAACTGCATTCCTGCTTATTTATAGGCTTGCATCTCATTTCCGCTTAGAATAATGTCTCTCTTTTTAAGGGCCACACATGAAGCCGCTAAATCTTTCCTGTGTTTTTAGTTCTACTGATTTGTTTTTTTATGTAAGTCATTTGCTGTATTCTTCACTTTTTTTTTTTTCTCGTCTGGAAATTTCCCTAAAACCACACACACTGGTATTTGGTCTGAGGCACTGCCAGGCCTGAACAGAATTTTCTCAGATTTATGCAGTCATTTCATCTATTAGCTCTGGCCGTTCACGTCCTTGTAAATTGTGCTGTCATGACTAACATAATATGGCAACTGTAAAACATTATTGAAAGCCGAAGCCAGGTTTTCGCTTTATAAGATTGTTGAAGGAAAGCGTCTGGTTTGGTTCTGGTGAACAGAACCTAAACTTCCAAAAGACTGCCGAGGAAACATCTGTGTACCGTGTCGAAGCCTCCACGGCATTTACAGTGTTATTTAGGAGCTTTACTTACTCAAGAATGGGGATTAAACCTTGCCATTTGGGTCAGGCAGAATGTGTTGGTTCATTTGTGGGCTGCAATCTGTTATACACGATAAAATGTAATGTGCCTACCTCTTGAGGATCTTAGAGGCCAGTGTATATGGAGTAATTTACAGTTCCCCTTTTGTTCTGTTGCTAAGAACATGTTGGCAGTAGCCTTCGGAGACGCACTGCGTTACTTCACTAATGCCAATACAAATATAAGAAAGAACAATACATTTATTTGAACTGTTGGACTTCATTTGTTGTTTTATGTGGAAGCAGGATTGAACAGTGCCAAAGTCTTCATACTGCAGAGTCACTTTCTTTTGTTAGTTTTTTACATACTGCCTTATTTACTTTGTAAGGGTCAATTGGATCAAAATAAATGTATTCGGCTTCTCTGGTTTCCAGCAGCTAATGAGGTAATCATTAATATATTGATTAGAGCTAGATGGGGAAACTTAAAAAAAAAAAAAAAGTAATCCAATTCTTGCAAAGATGTCTGAGAACATTATCAGAAGAAGCCACATGTCTACGGATGTGTTAGCCACAATACACATGCACTGCTCCTGTTCATTAATACACTGTAATCCATGGCAATAGGATTTATACATACCAGTAGTTTAAACCATATGCCTTTGCATTGAAGTTTGTTAGAAGTTTGTATCACTAATTGGGATTTTTTTCCCTTTCCGAGAATGCTTTTAAGTTTTTAAGTTTACTGTAGAACCTGTTTTTGCTATAAAGTTGTGGTTTGCCAATCTGTTTATACATTTTTAATAATAATAATAATAATAAAATTAGTTAATCATATAATTGGATACTGAAAAAAGCTTCAAAAATAATAATAAAAAAAAAAATCAGGGACCTAATAACTATTTACTGCTTTACGTCACAGACAAAAAAGGAAATAAGTGGCAATAAAACCCAGCTGGAGCAAGTGCTTGTGAGGAAAGCATTTCATTGCCCTCCTTTTCACGTGTCTCTAATTTTCCTGCTTAAGGGGGCAACCGTGTATTTTTTTAAACATGGGCTTATGCCTTTTGGGTTTTAATTGTCAGTCTGCAGAATTTGTACTTAAGTGGCAGTCCCATTTCTCATTTTGACTCATTATCCACTGTAGGCAACTTGAACCACTGACCTTTTGCAGCATTACCTGTGAACCCATTATGCCACATGGTCATACAGCCATTTATTATCGACTCAAATGAGCTTAGCAGGTTTCCTTGAGGAAAGAAAAGGCAGTGCTGTTAATAGCCTTTGTTGAACATGTGTTGTAAGTCAAAAGCAAATCATAAAACTCTGCAAAGCAAGTCTGCTGCATGTAGTTTAATCCCCCCTTGGATTTCTGAGGAGACTAATTACAGGGATTTTTCACTCCTCCACCGAATCAGAAATATTCTCAATCACATAGATATAGTAGATGAAAAGTTGTTGAAAATGTGCCTTTTAAAAAGGGCAGTATTTTCTTTGCACAATCTGTATTTTAACACTTATTTGGCACTTGGGGGGGAAAGATCCAAGCAAACTGTATGTTTTTTTTGTCTTTATGAGAAAAAGTTGGGCTTTTGAAAAGACAGCCGTGTTGTTTATGTGCCTTTGCTAACGATTTCCCAGCTGTTTGAGCCAGAAGAGAAATAGAGAGGAGAAAGTAAGTGAACTATGGCCTTGGCTCTGACAGTTTGTAACTCGCTTAATTAAGAAAATCTGGCTGTTTTGTTTTTCATATTCAGATGTGATCTAAGGTTTGCGGGTAAAAGGAACATAAAGGAAACTGATCATATTTCAGAAAGATTCTTCTACAGCATTCTGGGCCCAGATTATTAACTCTTGAAGATCAGACCACATTGAATATGGAGATTTTCAAAGAACAGCTTTTCACTTAAACTTTGTTAACCAATCATTTTCAGTACTTTGGCTCTTGAATCTAACTAGAATGCCTGCCATATACATTGAAGCAGCTCAGAGAAAACCACATCAGGAACTTCTGCTGTTTAAGTTTGGGTTTTTTGCTCATATTGTAGTAAGGTTTCAGATACTTCCTTCATAAAAGTTTGTGTTCACAGTCATCGTAATTCTGTTTCTGCCAACTTTTTCCTCCTGTCAAAACAATGGTATGATATAACCTACACTGATCTCACATTTGTGTATATTTTTTGCCTTTTTAAAAGAAACAGATGTTTTGACTGTTTAAGGTCAATGTACACTGAACAAAGCAGTAAATAGTTTTTAAATGTAACCCGAAGTCCACTACATGTGAGGCCTTGGAGAAATGTTTCCAGACCTTTAACATGATTCACATTCTGCAGTGACGAGAAGCTTATGAGAAGATCCTGAGAGAGAATCTATGGTGACGGGGGAATAGAAAGGACTTTTGAATGAATCTGGAATAAAGCCTGCTGTATGTTCGGCAGAAGATGTGAGGAAAACAGATGACAGGGGAGGCGGGGGAGCAAGCAGATGACAGGGAGAAACGGATGCCTTGACCTGAGTAGAGTGGACTGGTCCATTTTATTTGACAGGGGTTATTCTGGGTAATAATCTAGTACGGCTGACCGTGATGATAACTGTTAAACATTGATTTTCATTGAACTGCACAGTGTTTGGCAATAGCAAGGTTCCTCAGACCTATCGTTTACCCTGTCTGTTGTGGGTAACATTTGATCCTGCATGTCTCTTTTTCAAGACGATTACAGGTGTTCAAA